>NC_060283.1:3571985-3573798 GCF_021613505.1 Equus quagga | reverse complement strand
GGAGTGGCAGCAGGGGGCCCATGGTCCCGGACTCAGGACAGAGGGACAGGAAGCCCAGCCCTTAGGGGCTGTGATGCTCAGGGCGCATGTTCTCTGGGCACGGTGGGCCGTCCTCGAGGAAACCGGGTCACGTGGAGAAATGCCGTGCCACCCCGGGTGGCTGCAGCCGACGCCAGGTCTGCCAGAAGTCATTCCACATGGGCATTGCCCCCGGGATGTAGGACGTTGTGCAGGTCCGGTCTGCGCGGTCTGTGAGGAGGCTGCAGGCACCGGGGCTGTTCACACGGGTTTGAAGAGGTTGGGGACACTGTGACAGCTGCAGACGTGCACTGGGGGTCATCCAGGGAAGGCCGCCTTGCTCCCACAGGTGAGCGCCCCTGTGCCCACGGGGGTCTTGGCAGTTTGCACAGAAGTCAGACCCTGGCCTCAGACTGACCCATTCTGTGACCCAAATGCCCTGTGCCTCAGTTTCCTCATCTGTACAGTGGAGACATCGTAGCGCTTACTTCCCAGGGTTTTGTGAGGATAAACCCC
This sequence comes from Equus quagga, assembly GCF_021613505.1. Classification (NCBI taxonomy): domain Eukaryota; kingdom Metazoa; phylum Chordata; class Mammalia; order Perissodactyla; family Equidae; genus Equus; species Equus quagga. The sequence continues at coordinate 3,573,264 of NC_060283.1, read as the reverse complement.
TTAGAATGAGCCCATGTGTAGGAAACATTCGGACAGACCAGCAGCTACGACTCTTTGATCCTTACGACGATCCCGTGAGGTTCCTTCTTGTCACCCGTCCGTCCTTCGTAGGGGAGGGGTCCAAGTTCAGAGGAGGGAAGTCACGTGCCCGGGGTCACTGGGGGCGGCTGTAGACCTGGCGGGCTGGTCCTCGGCCCACAGCCAGCTTCTTCCTCATGCCACCCACGTGCCAGCTCCTGGGCCTACAGACTGGGGTGGGGAGTGGGAAGTGGTACAAGCATCAGAGTCGCTGCCCTGAGGATCCCCCAGTGGGCATGGCCCTCGTCCCCCCACCAGCTGCCCTTCTACAAGGCAGAGGGAGCCAGGGCTGGGGGCGCCCCTGCTACCCCTCCTGCCTCCCTTCTCAGCAGTTTCCTCCTTCTCCACCTCCACTCGCTTCCTTATTTACAGTTGAAGCCAGAGGCCCAGAGAGGGCAAGAGACTTAAGAAGGTCACACAGCAGGCAAGGGGCCCCGAGGGTCTCAAACTTCCCCACTCCCCCAGGCTGGGTTCTTCAGCGACGGTGGCAGCAGTGACCTTAGCCACACAATGATCACCCTGTTCAGAGGTGGAGACTGGCTCAGAGTGTTGAGCCACTTGCCCAGGGTCCCTCTGCCAGGAAGTGAGGGGAGGGGTCTACAGCCAGGCCTGGCTCCCTAGCTGCCATCCTCCCTCGGCCCGCCCTCTCTGAGCCGCTCCGTTGGTCCCCCACCCACAGCCTTTCCCCGGGGGGGTGTCCAGTGCGGCAGCTGGATCAGTGGAGCCCAGCACTCTCCCCCTTCGGAACATTCTGGTCTCCCACCATCCCCGCCCCCCACTGTGGTCTTTAACAATCATTTGTGTTCAAAGCTGGGGAGAGAAAAGTCTCCAGCGGCCGCGCCGGCATTGTGAGTGCTGGGAGAACGCTGCCTAAGTACCTGAAATGGTGACTAATTGGAGCCCAGCAGCCGCTTTCACGGAGTGGGTGGCATTGTGAGCCCAGCAACCGGAGGAGCCGGTCTCAGGAGGGCGGGCCCGGTGGCAGCTGGAACCGTGTCTCCTCCCCACGGCCCCGCTGAGTGGTGTCCATGGCCTGGAGTCAGACATTCCGGCTTTGGTTTGGGAAACCGTGGGGGGGAGACCCCTGGCTGGGCTCTTGGGTGGGACCGCTGCTGTCCCGGGGTGCCTGCTGGGATGTGGGGCTGTGATACAACAGCTGACTTTGTTTCTTTTTTTTTTTTTTTTTTGAGGAAGATTAGCC
>NC_060283.1:3497462-3571885 GCF_021613505.1 Equus quagga | reverse complement strand
TCCTCTTTTTGCTGAGGAAGACTGGCCCTGAGCTAACATCCATGCCCATCTTCCTCTACTTTATATGTGGGACGCTGACCACAGCATGGCGTGCCAAGCAGTGCCATGTCCGCACCCGGGATCCGAACCGGCGAACCCCAGGCTGCCAAGAAGCGGAACGTGCGAACTTAATCGCTGGGCCACCGGGCCGGCCCCTGACTTTGCGTCTTAATTCCTCGGTCTGTTGTAACAAAGTGTCACAAACTGGGGGTCTTAAAACAAGAGAAATGCATCCTCTCCCCGTTCTGGAGGCTGAGAGTCTGAAGTCGAGGTGTCGCAGGGCCCTGCTCCCTCCGCGGGCTCTGGGGGAGGGTCCTTCCTGGTCTGCCCCCCCCCCCGCCCCCCGCATCTGGGGCCCCAGGCGCTCCTTGGCTTGTGGCCACATCCCTCCAGTTGCCGCCTCCATCTTCACATGGGCTTCTGTCCTGTGTGTGTCTGTGTCTCTATTTTCTCTTCTTATGAGGACACCGGGCGTTGGATTAGCGCCCACCCCACTCCAGTGCGACCTCATCTTAACTGGATTATATCCGCAAAGACCCCATTTCCATATAAGGTCCCCTTCACAGGTTCTGGGGGTTGGGACTTGGAGATGCCTTTTGGGGGTACACACTTGTACCCCTCTGCTCTCCTATGGTGTCTACAGCCACCAGTCCCTTCCCGGCCGTCACTTTGGGAATCTTTCCTGTGCCATGGCCCTGTGAGGGAGGTGAGCTCTCACTATCATCAGTGTTCCCATTTTACAGATGGAGAAACCGAGGCACAGAGCCCTGCCCTCACTCGCTAGCCTAGGCACCTGGACTGAATGAGAAGGGACTGTGATCCCCCTTCCCAAAGGGGACAACGAGACACGGAGGGTGTCAGTACCTGGCGCTGTGATAGCCCACGGCTCTCTGGTTCCACGCCCCGGGCGCTGCCCACCGGCCCACACCGCATCCCCAGCCAGTAAATCTCTTGACCTTGCCGCAGTGAGCTGGGAATTCATGAAGCTGAGCATCGCGGACTAGGGGCCGAAAAAACTGCAATCTGGTCCCAGCTCAGGCATGACCTGTTAGGTGGACTTGGACAAGACCCCTCCCCTCTCTGGGCCTCAGTTTACCCAACTGAGAAAGGAGGAAGAGTCTACATCCACGCTGTCCAGGACGGATAGCCACATGCGGCGATCGCGCACTTGAAACGTGGCCGGTGTGACTGAGGAACGAAGCTTCATGCTATTTAATTCCTGCTCATTAAAGTTTAGATTCAACGACGTGATCAATTCAGTTGTTGGAGTGACTTTGCGAGTGTGGGACAACTTGGGCGGGTGAGTCTGGTCTTTCCACCGTGGATGTTATGGAACCTAAACGCAGATCGTGTACCCCCGAAAGAGAATGCACCCTCTGAGTTGAGATGCTCTGTAAGTGTAAAATGCACACACCGGATTTCAGAGTCTTAGAAGACAGTAAAGAAGGTAAAACAGCTCATCCGTGTTTTTCATGTTGGTGATGGATTGAAACGATACCCTTTTAGATGCTCACAAAATATATTATGGCAATTAGTTTCGCCTGCTTCTCTTTACTTGTTTGAATGTGGCTGCTGGAAAATGATGCTGTCCCAACGGGACAGGACTGGTCCCCATCAGCGGCTTTGCCTCTCAGACGTCCTCCTCGGAGGCAATGATTGACTGTCCCTCTGGGCGGGCTATGGCAGATCCGCAGGAGAGGCTGGCGGCTCTCTGGGCCCCGTGGACGGGCAGGCGTTCGGAGGTGAACCGGCGGGGGTCTGGAGAGGGGTCTCCGTGGGAGGCCGGAGGCGGGCAGGGTGGCAGGTCTGGGTCTGGGCCCCCACCTGCCCAGCAACACTGGCGCTTCTGCTTCCGGTGTGTGTTAGTGGGGTCGCTGAACGATGTATCACCCACACCAGGACGGAGGAAGCGGGTGCTGGCACACCACCAGGCTGCCCTGGGCAGACCAGAGGTCAGGGCCCCTGCGACGAGAGCCCCTCTCTGGCCTCCCCAGGGAAGCCTTCTGTGACCCACTGCCACCCTGTGTCCCTGGGAATCACCCGATTCTTGGTGTCACTTTGGGGCCCTGTGCCGTCCTGCTGGCTGCCCTGGTTCATGTGGGGGCAGCAGGAGGACAGAGGTGGGCAAAGAGGACGGGCTCCCTTCTGGAAACTTCGGGAGTGTGTGTTCCCGGGGATGAAACGTTTACTTTGGCTACTGTCCCTCAGTGGTTGTCACGCGGGATCCAGGAAGTGAGGATGTGGTGTGTGCATGTGTTAATGCGGTGTGTGTGTGTCCGTGGGAGTCTGTGGGTGTGCCCGGTGGGTGTGAGTGCAGTTCTGTCAGGGAGCCCATGGGCCTCGTCCAGGGCTGGCTGAAGCGGTCTCCGCTCCCCCCGGCCACCCCCTGCGCCCCTTTCCTGCAGCCTCTGCTTGTCCCCCCACCCTTCCAGGCTGCCCCTGTCGTGGAGCCCTGAGCCGGAGGGGTCAGGGCGCTCACAGTGCAGCCTGGCAGGACCAGGTCTCCGGTAGGGGCCCTGCCCTGCCGTGACCCCACCTGTGGCCTTGGCTGGCCACCTAACCTCTGGGAGGGTAGGGCTCACCCATGGATAGCACAGGGCTCAGTGCTCCGAGCCTTGGTGGCTTGTGGTATGTCCACTTCTCTTTCTCCTAATCTCCGGCCATGCGCCTCCCGGGTCTTGGGGAAGGGACAGCCAGGGCCGCCTCCTCCAGGCTGGCTCCCTGGGCACCTGGGCTGCATGTGCTGGTGGGGACTCAGGGAGGAGACCGGGATGAACGGCCCTGTGCGGGCTCCAGGCGCGGATGGCCAGGTAGCCCTGGACACGCCTCCCCGCTCATGGAGCCCCACTTTGCCCACCTGTAAAGTGGGGATAAGGAGAGCGACTCCCCCGCAGGGCTGCGGGTAGACCCGGGGCCCCATACCTCCAAGACGCTAAACAAACATCCCTGCTCCCCTCTCGCGCCCCATCGGGATGAGCAGCCGTGGTGGGAGAGGAAAGCCAGTCTGGGTTGGAGTCTTGCCTCCTGGCCGCCTGACCCTGAGTGAGGCAAGCCCATCGCCTCTCTGTGTCTGCTGTGCTGTGGACAGCCGGCACTCAAATTCCAGCTCTGTGCTTCCTAGCTGTGTGGCCTCAGGCAGCTTCCTTAACTTCTCTGTGCCTCCGTCTCTGCCCCATAAAACAGGGACCACTATAACACCTCTCTGGTAGTCTGGCCTCGAGGATTAAATGGTGCCCTTTGGCTGAAGAGCCTAGAACAGCGCCCGGCCCACAGGAAGGCCCTGCACAGGTCTGTGGTCATTGCCTTATCAATGCTCCGTCTGCCTCATAGAGGCCTGGGAGGGCGCAACAGGCTGGAGCGGCAGGAAAGCTGAGGTGACACGGTGCAGGTGGTCACCTGGCGCAGGATCGAGCGTCCTTCAGGAGCCCACTAGGGGAAGGAAGCTTGTAGGACATCCTGTGACACCTACCTGAGCTCCCCTGCGTGGCTGTCACACGCAGAGCGGGCAGCTTGCTGGAGACCCAGCCTCGGAGGTCCCGCGCCTGGTCGGGGTCACACACGGGCCCAGTGATCTCCTGCTGCGTAACGAACCACCCCAAACCTCAGCGGCTTACAGACAATGCAACATTTAAAAAACCCGATTTATTATTTCTTACAATTCTGTGGGTTGGCCCTCTGGGTGAATCTCCCGCTGGCCTAGCCTGGACCCTGTCCTGCGGCCGCATTCATCTGACGGTTCAACTGGGGCTGGAGAGCCGAGACGGCCTCACCCCCACATCGGCTGGTGGGTGCCGGCTCTCAGCTGGGGCCCCTCCATCTTCCTCCGGGAGCCAGCCCTGCTTCCTCACGGCCTCGGGGCCTCAGGTGGCCTCAGAGCCACGTTCCCAGATGGCAAAACGGAAGCTGCAGGGCTCCTTAAGGTGTAGTCTTGGAAGTCGCCCATCGTCCCTTTGGCACATCGGCTAGTGGAAAGGAGCCATAGGCCTGTCCAGATTCAGGGGGTGGGGAAGTAGGCCGACCTCTCATGGGGGGAGCTTCAGAGTCCCATGGCAAAGGGATGTGGCTGCAGAGACAGGCATCACAGCAGCTTCTTTGTACACTATGCAGCCTCTGAGAATGAAGGATGCTGTGGATCCGCCTCGTCTAAACACCCAGGTGTATGTACATACAGCATTTTGTGTACAATTTTAGGGTGTTCCATCCCGTCTACACCGGCAGGCTCCCCATGGCCTAATCCACCCTTGGCGTCAGGGCTGCAGAATCAAGGGGCTGTTGAGGCCCAAGCTGAGGGCTTGTCCTTAAACCTGCTCTTCTCCCCGTGGACGACACCCCAGATTTCACTGCTGCGTCACGAGCAACCCCAGCTCTCGGGCGCTCCACCAGTCCTTTCACTGTGCTCAGCTTCCGTGGGCCTGGACAGGACGCGGTGGGCATGGCTTGTCTCCTGCTCACAGTGTCTGGGGCCTCAGCCGGGGAGGCCGGGAGGCTGAGGGCACCTGGACGGTGGGCGCGGGAACCGTCTGGAGGCCCCGCCCCCCCACACGTCTGGCACCCAGGTAAGGGTGACTCGGACGCCGGGCTCTGCTGGGTCTATCGGTGCCGCACCCGCGAGGGGCCCGCTGGTCCGCTGTTCGAGCCTCTCCCAGCACGGCCGCAGGGCTCTGGGAGGCAGGGTTCCCGGAGCAGCATCGCAAGAGAATGAGCGGGAGCTGGAGCGTCTTCCTTTCCTCCTTTTAACTTTATTGGGGGACAATTGATGAATATAATGGTGTGTGTTTAAATGTACGATGTGGTATTTTGATGTACGTACGTGGACGTCGTGGAATGACTTCCCAGATCAAGATAAGGAGCACATCCATCACCTCACACTTAACTCGTGTGTGGGGGGGGGGGGGGGGGGGGGGGGGGGGGGGGCGTGCGAGGTGAGGACACTTGAGACCGACCCCAGCTGCTCTCCATCCACAACTCCCAATCGTGAGCTTGAGTCGCCACACTGCACGTTACACCCTCAGGATTCGCTCTGCATGCACCCTCGGACGCCTTCCCTGCCCAGCCCTGGGGTCCAGCAGCATCGCTGCCCCACATCCTCCTGGTGGACACGAGCCCGCCCGGATTCGAGGGGAGGGAACACAGACCCCGTCCCCCAGTGGGAGGCTTGTCAAAGACCTTGTGCCTTTCCTGAAGCCCCCACAACGTCCACCCTCCCGGGGCCGGTGCAGGGAGCCGCAGCCACTCGGCGCCTCCCCGCGGTGGGCAATGGGGGAGCCAGAAGACAGGGCTTCCTGGACCCCCAGGGACACGGGAGAGTCTCCTGTTCCAGCACCACCAGCTTGGCTCACAGAGCATCCCTGAGGGGCCCCGGCCCTTCCAGAGGACAGGCTCTCAGTTTTCCCAGTCCTGGGCCACTCTCTCGCTCGACCCAGCGGGTGGAGGCGGCGGGGCGTCCCTTCCTGCTAGAAGCAGATCCTCAAGTCGGCATCAGGAGAGTCTGCGTGGTGCCCGGGATGGCTACACCGCACGGTCTTCCCTCCATGAGCACAGGCGCCGAAGCCGAGCCCCGCCACTCACGGCTCTATGCTTAGGAAACTCTTTGAACCCTGAGCCTCAGTTGTCCCACTGGTGGAGTGGAGATAATGACATTCCTCACTCGGGGGCGGATTAAGGGGATAACGTAGGGGGCTGCTTAGCACACGCCTGGGACACAGCAAGCACGCGACAAACATTATTATTGTCAGAAAGACGACAGTTCTGAAGTCTCCCGGGATCCGCCCCGTGGTCTTCCATCCGTCCCAAATCCGTAAGCTTTCTCGGAACAAGGTGTCTACCCCAAACAGGCCCGCTGACCTCACAGAAGGACCCTCTGCCTCACGGGCAGTTCACCCGGGATTCCGTCAGTCCCACGGCCTCCCTGACAGTGACAGCAGCGGTCTCGAGAGCCTCGGGCGCCGTGTCCAATCACATTGAGTCCTCCAGCCACCATGAGGAGCGGGAGGGTCAGCCCCTCCGCTTGACAGAGGAGGAAACTGAGGCTCAGAGATGCGAGGGGCCCTGCCCAACGTCGCTCGGCCCCTGAAAGGAAGCACCAGGGTCTGAAACCGACTGTGCGACACTAAGGTCAGCCCTCGCAGCCACGGGGCCCTCCTGCCTCTGACCAACCACAGGTCAACCCACGACCCTCCGGACACACGTGGAAACCATCGTCACGGAAACTGAGAGTGAGGGTCCAGTGAGTTGAGCGGGCCACAGATGCCGCACCCAACCGTCCTCGTGGAATATCTCCTGAGGCCCTTCGAAGACTCGCTCGGGTCGGTTCCGTCCTCACACCCCCTTAGCAGAGAAGGAGCCGGCGGCAAATGAATGGGGTGATTAGAAAACGCAAAATAACCATCTAAAACGAGCGCATCCGGGCTGTGGGCTCATCGCGTGCTTTTCCAAGCACTGAGTGCCCTTCGAGGCGGGAAACTGAGGCACCGAGAACAGTTGGCTTCGGGTCCCATCTGCGTTTATCTCCGCGAAGGCCCCGCCTGCTCACAGGCAAGCACAGCAGCAGAGGGAGAGAGCTGTCTTCTAGCTGTCTTGCTGGCAGCTGAGGCTCTGAGTCCATGCTGGCCGGCCTCCCTCCAGGTTCCTTCCTCCTGATCAGGCTCCCCCAGCTGCTGGGGGCCCGCAGCTCTGGATCCTCCAGGCTGGTCCCCTGGACCCGGGCTAGAGGCCCGCCAAGCGCCCCTCGTCCTGGAAGCGTCTGGTGCATCCCCGTGGGAAGCTCCAGGAGCTGAGGGCAGGCGTGGAGCAGCAGCCGGCCCCCCCAGACCCCGAGACGGAAGCCCCGCTCAATGCCATCCTTAAGAGGCTGGGGTCACAGGCCAGTCCTCCCACTGAAACGGAATAGTCCTCCTGGGACCGGGGTCCCCTTTCAGCGCGCGAGCCCGAGCCGGCCGCGCCATGAGGAGCCCTACCTGCCCGCCGCCCCTTTGTTGCAAGTCCCACTTAAAATATCAAAGCCGTGGGGCCACAATGCCCCACTGAAAGCTGAGTCACCCAGGTTCTGTGACACCAGCAAATCGCTCCAGCCCGAGCGCCCCGAGCCCTGGGCCTCGACGCGCCAGATGAAAAGGAAATTCCCAGCCCTGGGTGGGACGCGGAGGCCGGCGCCACATAAAGGGGCCTTGTTCCCCCATCAAAAGGGCCTGAACAAAAAGCAGTGAGAAGAAAGGGCCGGGGGCGGGGGGCCAGCTGCCTTCTGGAGCACCTTGGACTGCACTGCCCGGCCCCGCAACGCCCGCCCCGCCTCCGCCGCAGCCCTGGCAGCCCTGGGCTTTTCCAGAAGCCCTGCGGTGGGAGGGAGAGCAGGACGGGGTGGGGACACACACGGGGCCAAGCAGCGGCACCCTCGGGAGCCCGGCGCCAGGTGTGACTGGAATGCGGGCCGGCGGCTTCGTACCAGCAACTGCGACACCAGCAGCAGCAGCAGCGACGGCCCTGGTTCCTCATCTGTAAATTGGGGATGATGACAACGTGCCCACCCTGCAGGCCTGTCGTCAGGATGGAGCGAGTGGCTCCAGACACTGTCCCCAGAGCAGCGCGGGCAGACGGCGGCCGACGGTTCCGAGGCCTCTGCCCTGCGCCAGACTCTGAGCACGCGACTCGAGGCCTTTCCCCACCGAGAGCAGGGCTGCGGTCACTATCTCATCCTACAGACGAGGCCCCGAGGCCCGGTGAGGTTCAGGAGACTGGCCTCGAGGGGCGGCCGGGCCCCCAGAATCTGCGAAGATGGGCAATCTGACGCCAGGTCCTGTGTCCAATCCAGCCTGCCGGCTGCCTCCCACGCAGGGGAGCCGGGAGGGACCAGGACCCCAAGGAGGCCACGCCCTCCAGCCGCACCAGCCCCGAGCCCGCTGCCCGGTGCTCACCCAGCAGGGACCGCGCCTTCAGGGCCAACGGCACTTATCTGCCAGGGGCTGGACTCTTGAAGAAGTGCTCTGGGCCTGCTCTTCCACGCAGAAACCACCGCAGGGGACGTCTGTCCTGGGGGGTCGTTTAGCTGCTGGCTGCTAATTTAGAAGCCATAAAAACCCAACACGGGCTAAATGTAGCCTGCCCGAGGGCTAGAACTGGCCTGGGGGCCTGGCACCCGGAGACCGAGCTGCCTTCATCCAAATCGCAGCTCTGCCAGGAGCCACGGGCAAGAGATGAAACTCCTGTGCCTCAGTTTCCAAATCTGCAAAACAGGGATAAACAGTGTCTGTCACTTACGTAGCCCCATCCCTGGCCCATGGCAAGCTCTCGGTGATGGTGAAAAGAGCAGAGAACTACCAAGCAGCCACCATGTGCTGGGCGCTGGTCTAATCTCGGGTCACAGGTCGACCCTCTGACGGGGGTGTCAGGGTTAGTTTTATGGGTCAGCCTGGCGAGGCTCTCATAACCATGGATCCCACCAAACCCTGGGCTGGCTGTGGCTGTGGAGGTGCTTGGTGGGTGTAGTTAACGTCTCCAGTCAGTTGACCTTAAAAAAATCGAGAAGATGTTCCTCCATAGGGTGGGTGGGCCTCCTCTAATCAGTTGAAGGTCTTCACAGCAAAAAACGGATGATGATGATGGTGAAGAAGATGATGATGAAGATGGAGAAGATGATGATGGTTATGAAAGTGAAGAAGATGAGAAGATGGTGAAGATTAAGATGCTGCTACTGCTGAAGGTCCATTCCAATTCCCTCTTCACGGCACAGAAAAGGGAGGGACTAACCCAGAGTCACAGAGCAAGGAGTGGTAGAGCCAGAACTGGCGTCCCAGGCTCCTGACTCCCATTCTAGTGCTCTTTCCCCGACTCTATATCCCTTGATACCATTTTGAATGGAAAGAACTGGTTTAATCCTTAAGTGGACTCCTGAGATGCATAGAGAAGTAGATGACGTGGCTCGGATCCCCAGATGTGTGGAGTCTGCCAGTTGCCTCCTCCACATCCGCCTCCCTTTCTTTAGTAACGGAAGCCCTGTGGGTTGATGTGGCCAACGGGATGTGAGCAGAAGTTATTGGATGGGGTTTTTAAGAGAACCCTTTCTGCCCTTCCATCTGTCTTCCTTCCTCTGCCTGGAATGCCAACAGGATGGCTGGAGCTGGAGCAGCCGTCTTGGATCATGAGGCCAAGAGAAAGGAAGTCGCATGCTGAGGAGGGACGAGCAGAAAGACAGAAAGGGCCTGGGTCCCTGTTGACCACAGAACATCATCCCGGTGTCGGAAGGCTCCCCAGAGCTGCAGAAACGAAGCCCCTGACCTGTGGAGCATTCACGCTGGTTGAGGGAGACAGGAGATAAAACAACAAACAAGCAAGTGTGTCCAAGTCAGGTGGTGATAAAGCAGAGGAGAAGGATAGAGAACGGCCGGGTTGTGCCTCTTTAGAAGGAGTGGAGCTGACCTGGGAGTCCTGCATCAAGGGCTAGAGCAAGCCGGTAGGGGTGGGGGCGAGGAAAGGCAGCCATCAGTGGGGAGAGGGCCCTGGAAATGTGCCTCGTGTGTTTGAGGAGCAGCCAGGGGCCAGGGAGCTGGGGTTGTGTGAACACCGGGCTGCATGTGGAGCTGGATAGGGGCCCCCAAAAGGCACGTCCACATCCCAGTTCCTGGAAGCAGCGAGGATTACCTTATACGGCAAAAGGCGTGATGGAGTCAAGGACCTTGAGAGGGGCCGTTTCTCCCAGATTATCCGGATGGGTTCTAAGTGCAGTCACACATGTCTTTAAAAGAGAGACACACAGAGGAGGAGACGGGAGGAGCAGGCCGTGCGACCAGGGGGGCAGAGACCGGTGGGGTGCGGCCCCAGCCAAGGGTTGCAGAAGGGCCCTCAAGCTGGGAGAGGCAAGGGCGCCCCTCCCCTTGAGCCTTTGCCAGGAGCACAGCCCTGCCGACACCGGGAGTTTGAACTTCTGGCCGTCACTTGTGGGAGAATAAATTCTCAATGTTTTAAGCCAACAAGTTTGGGGTCGTTTGTTAGAACAGCCGCAGGAAACTAACACGGGGTGAGAGGTGGGGGCTGGGGTCCGAGGCCGAGGTGAGGGCCATCACCTCAAGGACTCTGGGCCTTACTCTGGGTGCTGGTGGGGGGAGCTGGAGGATCGAGAGCTGGGCATGATGGATCCAATGTGCACTTTAAAAGACTGACTCTGGGGGCCCGCCCGGTGGTGCAGCGGTTAAGTGTGCATGTTCTGCTTCGACGGCCTGGGGTTCACCAGTTCGGATCCCGGGTGTGGACATGGCACCGCTTGGCACACCATGCTGTGGTAGGCATCCCACATATAAAGTAGAGGAAGATGGGCACGGATGTTAGCTCAGGGCCAGTCTTCCTCAAAAAAAAAAAAAAAAAAAAAGGCCAGCTCTGGCTGCCAGTTCTCCAGAAGGGTAGGAGCGAGCTTCGGGGAGATGTCTGCAGTCACCCAGATGTGAGAGGCTGCCCCTGGCCTCAAGGAGCCCCGCCCAGCGGCCACCCACACGCCACCATGGTGTCGAATTCGGTGTTCCTAGTGCTCCGGGGGCAGAGGGAAGGGCGTGGCTGGGTCGCTCTGATCAGCAAAGAGACCAGATGTGTTTTGAATGGGGAACAGGAGGCCATGTGCCTTTGGGGCAGAGACACGGTTGCGGTGTGTAAATATTTAGAAAACTGGGTGTGATGTGTTCACATCAAAAAAAATTCACTTCCTTTTCTTTGAATGAGGTTCTGAAGCTCAAAGTGGAAACACCCAATTGTTTTTATGCCAAAGTGCAGGCGGGTCAGTGACCTCAAGTGGACTGAGACGGAGGAGAAGGAAGGGAGAGGGCAGCCCAGCAGACGTCAGCCCGCAGCCCTCCGTCAGGCGACAGAAGAACCTGGGCTCAGCCGGCCCTTGGGAATCCACGAGGCGCGGTCACCCACGGGAGCGGCGTGGGGATGAAGACCAGCTGGTGGGACGTGGAATCTGAAGGTACGCACTCTTGTTGGTCAAGTGTGATCAGAGACCTTGGCGGCTGGGCCAGGAGGGAAATCTCCCTCGCTTAAATTAGTCTGCAGAAGAGAGCATTTTCCTCAAAGTGCCTGCCCTTCCCCCATCCACCTCTGCTCACCCCACGTGGCCTCTTCTCTGCTCCTCACCCGTCCACATCCTGGGTCTAGGCGGGCAGGTGCCCAAGGTGGGTGCAGTGTTCAGGTGGCCCTGGGCTGTGAGGGCAACGAGACTTTCCGTGGGCCACCCAAGAGGAGGAGAAAATCAACCCATCCAGGCAGGAAAAACACCTGGGGCATCTAGCTAAGGAGGGGGAGGGAGCCGGAGAGGGCCCTGCAGGCCTGGAGGCGCCCTGTGCCTCAGGAACACGGCCGGCCGCTGTGCTCCCTATGGCAGGGGAGCTTTTAAGGGCACCGAGGAGCCCAGGTGCCCTCAGCCACGCCCAGGCTTGGACCTCCATGCTGCAACCCCCGACTGCCCCCAGACTTCCCCTGTCTTGCATTCCTTCGCTCTCACAAGGCGGAAGGAGAGAGCTCTCATGCACACGTGCCAAACCCCTACTGTGTGCCGGGCTCTGTGCCAGGGCTTTACGTGTCTCGTATCACTTAATTCTCACCACATCTGGAAAAACAGGAGCTCCTGAGAGCTCCCTTTGCAGATGGGAAACCTGAGACTCCAAGAAGCAGAGGCTGGTCCAGTCTCACAGAAGCCTGTCCGTCTGTCACGCTGCTTCCCCCCTAGGCTCGGAAGGCGTCTTATTCTCAGGTGTCTATCGAGCGCTGCTCGGCACCCAGCCTTCTTCCAAGCACCTCGCTGTGAGCGTGACAGACACAAGCCCTGCTTCCAGAGAGGGCCTTCGGGCACTGGACGTATTCTGATTCTCGAACACAAGCGTGCGCAGTTCGAAAGCCGTCTGACTGTGCTCTCACCAGCAGTGCGTTCAGCGAATCTAAGGAAAAAAGGTTAAATCCGTGCCTGCATTGCGGTGGCAGTTCGGTGGGGGGCGGGCAGTAACCGTGGTACAGCAGGCTGAATCAATGCCCTTGAAGGTGTTCAGGTCCTAGTCTCCAGGGCCTGTGAATGTGGCCTTGCATGGTGAAAGGGTGTGAGTGAGTTAAAGATACTGAGATGGGGAGATCATTCTGGAGTATCCAAGTTGGCCCTAAAGATAACCACAAATGTCCTTTTTTTTTGAGGAAGAATAGCCCTGAGCTAACATCTGCCACCAATCTTCCTCTTTTTGCTGAGGAAGACTGGCCCTGAGCTAACATCTGTGCCCATCTTCCTCTACTTTATATGTGGGACGCCTACCACAGCGTGGCTTGCCAAGTGGTGCCACGTCCACACCCGGGATCCGAACCGGCGAACCCTGGGCCGCAGAGAAGGGGAATGTGAGCACTTAACTGCTGCGCCAGCGGGCCGGCCCCCCCCCCCCCCAAATGTCCTCTTAAGAGAGAGGCAGAGGGAGATGTGACCACAGAAGACTATGGAAGGGGAGACGTGATGGCACAGAGGTTGGAGGGATGTGTGGAGGCAGACACGGGCCGAGGATGCAGGCAGCCTGCAGAACGCGGAAAAAGCAAGGAATGGACCTCCCGCGGAGTCCCCTGCGTCGTCGCACTCAAGCGGACAAAGTCAAGAAACGGGCGCTGATACATCCGCCACTCTGGTTTCCCCGACCGCCCCAGGAGAATAAAGCATCCAGTTCAGAATCTTAGCTCCTTCCGCCTGGAAAGCTCTCTGTTTTCTCTTGACCTTCGTGAACCTGACGTTTTTGAAGACGACAGGCCAGTTCTTCTGAAGGATGGCTCTCGCTTTGGGTCTGTCTGCTGTGTCCTCGTGTTAGATTCAGGCGGGTTCTGCATCTTTTTGCAGGAACCTCACAGGAGCGATGCTGCGCCCCGCTCACCACATCCCATCCGCTGGTGCGAGACCTCAGCGAGCCCGTGGCTGGCGCTCTTCACCCCGGTCACTCGACTAAGGCCGTGTCTGCAGCCTCCTCTGCCCAGATGTTTCTCTTTCCCCTTTGTAATTAATATATATGTTTATTTATTTACTTATTTATTTATCTCATCGTGGACACCTGGCTTCTTATTTTAGTTAATGAATTATAGTACGTTATTAAGATTGTTTATTTCGATCCTCAATTTCTGCTACAGTTGGCCAGTGGGACCCCTTCCAGCCCCTTGTGACGTGTCTTGTCATTCTTTGAGCACTTCCTTGTCTCCCGGCATAAGATGCTCCAGACTCGTCTCGTCCCTTCCTCGCCCCTGGATCCAGCCGTTTCTCCAAGGGGTCCTGTCTCTGACAGCATCTACGTTTCTCAGCGAAGCAGGGAGCAAGGCCGTCGGCTGAGAGTGCGGCCGGGGGAGGCGGCGGTGGAGGTCCAGGCCGAGGGGGTACCCTATTACCTATTAAAAGAGTGGAGGGGGGACAGAACAGAAGAAGTGAGGGTGGAGCCTGTTCTGTTTTGCAAGCAATCTTCGTCTCTTCTCCCCACTTTGCAAATTCCGTGGGGTTCGTGTCTTAGTCATTTCTGGGTGGCTTAAACAACAAACTTTTGTTTCTCCCAGTTTTGGAGGTTGGAAGACCACGATCAAGGTGCTGGGAGGTCCAGCGTCTGGTGAGGACCCCTTCCTGGTTTGTAGACAAGGTGCCTCCTCATTGTGTCTTCACATGGCAGAGAGCGAGCTCTTGTGTCTCTTATAAGGGCACTCATTTCATCAAGGGGCTCCCACCCTCACGATCTAATCACCCCCAAAGGCCTCTATCTCCAAATACCATCCTGATGGAGATTAGGGTTTCAACAAACAAACTGAGGGACACAGTCGTGTGGTCCAGGGCAGGCTGTGTCCTTCAGAGCCCTCACTTGGAGCTCACGAGAACAGGAATTCAAAGAAAATCAGCCCTCAGGGCCAACGGGGGCCTTCGGATCAGCCTTAGCACACAGCTGGAGCTCCTTACGTTCGAGGCTGGAGGAAACACACATCTGAAGTGAACTTACCCCGTGGTCCTCACTGGCCTGCGTCCCCTCCCAAAGGTGAGACTGGGAGCTTTATCCTCTGTGTGCATCTGAGCAGGCAGCACCCGCCTTGGTCAGAAAAGAGAAAGTCTCAAAGACAGCGGATGGTTCTGGAAACTAGAGATGCCGCCCAGCAGGTCACAAGAGCATCTAGGGGGAACCAGACCGAGGGGTCTCTGAACTGCTTCCTGCCTGGCCACCCCCTGCAGCCCCCCGCAGACACCGCCCCCAGTGGGCCGGGCATCCAGTCTGGGGCAAATTCCCCCTCGGGGCCGTGCATCCAGCGCCTGCGCTGGTTCCGGTGTCTGTTAAAAGGGGAACCTCTTCCTTTTGCTGGAATTATGTCCATGAAAAAAAAATACAGTTTCTAAAGTCGAAACTGACCTTTCTATCTTCTCTTCAAGTAAAAGAGGCGAGGGGTCAGATGTCTTTCCCCGCCTCCGTGCTTTCGGCCACACTGGCCCTTCTCCCGGAAACCGGCCTCTTTCCTGGCGGACTCCTGTTCATGCTTCAAGACCCGGCTCCCGTCCTCCTCCTCTGTGAAGCGTCAGGGGGCTGCCAGGGCCACCGTTGGGTCAGTCGTTCACTGGAAGGGCTCACGGGACTGAGCAAAGCTGTCATACTCATGGTCCTGGCTTCTTACAGCGAAAGGATACCCATTAAATCAACAAAAATAAGAGGCTTGGGGCCAGGGACCAGGAGAAAAGAGGGCCAGCTTCCAGCTCTCCTCCTCCGATGGAGTCACATCCTCCCAACAGCCCCGTGTGACAACGGGCATGGAGCATTGCCATCAGGGAGGCTCCCCCGAGCCTGGGTGTCTGGGGTTTTTACTGGGGTCACTCACGTTGACATGGAGTGCCTGTGCAACCGGCCCTAGCTGCTCAGGGACCCGCCCCACCGAAGGGCAAACGGGTAGAGTGTGGCCGGAGGTCTCAGGTGTACACAGACACTCTCACCAGGGCGGATGTTCCAAAGGCCCCGAGTCTGTCTCCCAGGAGCTGGTCAAGGGCCAGTCCTCTCTTTGCCCTCATGCAGGGTTGGAACACCCCAAGTCTGCCGACACCCCTGACCGCACCCCGGTTTTTCTGACTCTCCTGAGTGTAGTGTTCACTCCACACAGATGTTCTCAAAGTGAGGTTTAACTTACGTGCAGTGGAAAGAGCTGATCTGAAGTGCACCGTGTGACGAGTTTCGACAGAGAAAGGACTCCCTGGGGACATGGCTGGATCCAGGGGCGAGGAAGGGACGAGACGAGTCTGGAGCATCTTATCTTGGGAGACAAGGAAGTGCTCAAAGAATGACGAGACACGTCACGGGGGCTGGAAGGGGCTCCCACTGGCCAAATATAGGAGAAATTGAGGATCTAAATAAACAACGATGGAAATGTATTACAATTCATGACCAAAATAAGATGCCGTGAGTCCACGATGATATAAATAAACAAACAAAAAAACAAGCAGATTAATTACAAAGGGGAAAGAGAAACGTCTCGGCGGAGGGGGCTGCAGACACGGCCTTAGTCGAGTGACCGGGGTGAAGAGCGCCAGCCACGGGCTCGCTGAGGTCTTGCACCAGCGGATGGGATGTGGTGAGCGGGGCGCAGCATCGCTCCTGTGAGGTTCCTGCAAAAAGATGCAGAACCCGCCTGAATCCAATCACGAGGACACAGCAGACAGACCCGAAGCGAGAGCCATCCCTCAGAAGAACGGGCCTGTCGTCTTCAAAAACGTCAAGTCCGGGAAGGTCAAGACGGGGCAGAAAGCCAAGGTGCCCGCGAGCTTCCCTCCGATGCTCCCTTCCCTTGAGGACAGAGGTCCTGCACCGTCTCCGGTCCGAGGCTGAGAAAGGCATCTTAAAGGCTGTGCCCAGGGTCACGGCTGTTTCCAGGGGAAACCTGACTTTTCTAGTCGTTGCCACGGCACGGCTGAACCAGTGTCTTGACTCCACATAGCTATTTTTTTAAAAAACTTTTTATTTTGAAATAATTTTCAACTTAAAGAAGCGATGCAAAAAGTAGTACAGAGAGTGTCTGAATATCTGTCACCCAGCAGCTTCCTCTAATGTTCTTATCATACACAACCACAGTACGATGATCAAAACTAATAAATCGGGGGCTGGTCCAGTGGCGTGGTAGTTAAGTTTGTGCTCTCTGCGTCAGCGGCCTGGGGTTTGAGGCTTCAGATCCTGTGCTGGGAACTACACACTGCTCATCAAGCCATGCTGTGGCAGTGACCCACATAAAAAATGGAGGAAGACTGGCACAGATGTTAGCTCAGGGCCAATCTTCCTCACCAAAAAAAAAAAAAACAAAAACAAAAACAAAACCCCAAAACCTAAGAAATTAATGTTGGTACAACATTACAGACATTTTTCAGATTTCATAAGTTTTGTCACTAACGTCCTTTTTCCAGGATCCAAACCAGGATACCACATTGCATTTAACTGTCACTTCTCCTTCGTCTGTGACGGCCCCTCAGATCTTCATGTCTTTGACACTCCTGAAGAGCATCCGTCATTTATTTGGGTGAATGCTCCTCAGCTGGGGCTCATTTGATGCTTTCTCATGATGAGATCGAGCTTCTGGCAAGAACCCCACAGAAGCGATGGGCCTCTGAAGTGCATCGTGTGAGGGCGTGGACACACCTTGTCACTGGTGATGCTTAACCCAGATCCCTCAGTTCCAGCGGCATCTGCCGGTTTCTCCCCTGTGAAGTTACTGTGTTTCCTGCTGTAACTGATACAGATTCAGGGCAGATGCTTTGAGACCACGCAAAGATCCTGTTTCTCCTCCAGCTTCACCCCCTGATTTTAGCCTCTATCTGTGGGTCTTGCCTGTAACAATTATTTCTGCGCTGTTTGGATGATGATTTCCTATTATTTGTGTACTCTGCATGGGTCAATACCCCAGCGGCATTTCTTCCCATCCAGCAGGGGAAGCTCCTGTGTTCAGTCAACTTGGAGACTTTTGTCTCTTCCACAGACGGCCCCTGTGTGCCAGCCAGTGACAAGCCTTCACACATCTTGAAAAATTCCTCCAACGTTCTCACAAATAAAAACTGAGACTGAGCTCACAAGTAAATTCTTTTTTTAATTGAGAGAAAGTTTTCTTGTTTTAAAAAATGTACGGAGAAGGAGTGGGGAAGGGCATTTCAAGAAGAGGAAACAGCATATGCGGTGGCCTAGAGGAAAGTGTGAAATCCAGCTAAGTCCTTAGCTGGACTCTGAGGGCTTTTTGAAGATGATATGGTTCCCACAGCATCTCTCCTACTTCGGAGCAGCCCCCTCTTCAAGCCCCTCTCGTCGGTCCTTGTGGCTGAATGACTGCAGAAACGCCCCTAACTGCTTTCTTCTCTGAATACACACCTCTGGGTGCAGCAATTCCCGTCAAGAGGCAAGACTTGTTTTCCCACCCCCTGACTCGAGCTTGATCTTGTGACTTGCTTTGGCCAGTAAAAGGTGGCAGCAGTGACCCTGTGGCAGTTCTGAGCTTAGGGCTCCGGAGGACCCTGCCCTGCCATGTGAACAAACCCGGCTAGCCCGCTGGAGGATGAGACACAGGCAGCCCCATCGCCCCTGTCATCCCAGCTTGCAGCCAGCCAACCATCAGACACGTGGGTGAGGCCATACTGGATCAGTCAGCCCCCAGCCAGCCCACCAGCTGACTGCAGATGCACAAATGAGTTCCTCCAAGACCACCGAAACCTGGTCCGGATCAGCAGAACTGCCCAGCCGCCCCGTGCGCTTACAAACCGAAACAATATTTATCATACAAAGCCACTGAGCCTTGGGATAGTTTGTTACACAGCAATAGCTGACTGATACAGCCCTTAACCACTCCCACCCCAAAACCAGGTCCTCCAGCTGACCCTTCGGGCTCAGAGAGATGCAGTTTGTGAAGGACTCATCAGGTCCAGCCTGTCTTAGGATGGACGACACCAAGAGGGGTCAAGGGACTAGCCAGAAAGGAGACAGCAAGTTGCAGGCAAATATAGGGACAGAACCAGAGCTCCAGACTCCTCGTCCAGTGCTCTGTCTAAGACGCTTTGCTTTCATTTAACAAATTCTACTTCACCACATGCCAGCTTACGTATCTTCAGACCAGGTACCTCCAAATCTGCAAAGCGCCCCTCGGGGGCCCCTGCACAGACCCAGGCCTGACGTTGGTGATCCAGAACTGCCGCCCACTTTGGGCGGGTGCCAGCCACCAGAGCTCTTCCCGCTCAAACTGGAGGTTGCCTGCCGCCCCTTCTGCCTCCCCTCTCTCCTGGAGGAAGTGGCTGTGGTCTGGCGGCTCCTGCCTTTTGGAGGGGCTTCTGACCCTGGGCAGAGACAGCCCTGAGAACACCGCTCCAGAAGCCTTTGTGAAATGAATGATCGATAAAAGACAGTCATCCTTGAAAGGCTTCTTTCTGGAATGATCCGAGTCTAGAGAACAAGGATGACAGCAGCGACAGTAATGGTAGCTGCCGTTTATGGAGGTCTTGCTGTGTCCCGGGCTGGCCGAGGGTCCCGTGCCGCATCTCATTTCACGCCTGCAGCAACCTTACGATACGGCACGTGTGATCCCCGTGGCCAGCTGAGGAAACTCAGAGCCCAGGATGACGCTGGATCACCCCCTCGGAGAAGGCTGCCGATGGCCCTATCGAGGACGGCGAGCCCCGACCCCTGCCTGCCCCTTGCAGTGGGCACACCGGATGCTTCCTCCCCTCTGGGACATACGCCCACGAGCTCACTCCGTGCTGCTCACTGCCGTCGGTGCCTGGAGCGTGGCCGCCTCCAAATAAAGAGCTGTGGCGGCAGCGGTCTGCTCTGCGAAGCTGGAGCTGGAGGGTTCGAGCCAGGAGCCTGGCCTAGGAGCCCTCTGGGAGAACCCCCACCACGGAGCAGGTCCCGGCTGCCCCAGAAGACCCTCAAGTGAGAAGATGACTCAGCCCAGAGAAGAGGCATTTGCAAATCACGTCTGCAACAACCAGCTGGGCTGCCAGGAGTCAGGCACCGGCTGTTTCTGCTCCAGTCGGTTTTAGGATCCTATTCTCCAGGGGGCAGTTCTGCAGCATCTCAGCCCGTCAGATGCCCCGGTCCCTTTCCCACTCAGAGCCTTGAACTCGCCGAACGAGTGCTCAGCCCCGGGACTGGCCACCACACAGTCCCGCCCCAGGCATCTGCCACGGGCTCAGGCAGTGCCTGCGCTCGCCTTTGCTTTTCCACTTTATTGGTGACTTTTCCGGATTCCTTCTGCAATTCCATCCGAGTTTGATTAAGTACATGAAATATTTACTTGGTTCCAGATGTGCCAAACGAGGGCGTATAAGTTTCCTACAGCTGTTGTAACCAGTGACCACAAATTCAGTGGCTTAAAACAACACCGATTTATTCTCTCACAGATCTGGAGATGAGAGGTCCAAAAAGCAAGGTGTCTGAAGGGCCGGCTCCTCCTGGAGGCTCCAGGGGAGAATTTGTGTCCTTCTGGGGGCCACTTGTGTCCTCGGTTTGCAGCCCCTTCTCCACACCCCTGCGGCCTCTGTCCTGTCTTCACGGCTCTGACCCCTCTGCCTCCCGCTCACAAGGACCTTGTGATGACACTGGCCCCACCAGGTAGTCCAGGACGACCTCCCCATCTCAGGATCCTTAACTCAACCAGCCCTCAAAGCTCTTCTTGCCCCATAAGGCCGTGCATTCCCGGGTTCCAGGGATCAGGACACAGGCATCTTGGGGGGGCCGTTCTGTCGTCCGCCACAGGAGATGTACTCAAAGAAGTCTGGCTTCCATGCCCGCGCCCTCCGCCCGTGCAGGGGACCGTTCTGTAAATTTACACACAGCTCGATTCACTCTGACGTCCAGTCCTGCAGGATGTGACCAATGTGTAGGGTCATGCACCTGCCCACCCCCATAGCGGAGATCAGAATGGAATTGCGTGGGGACAGGGGAGGGGGCTGTCGGACTCCTGACCCGATTCTCCCAGCAAAGTGAACCCAAGGGGCCTCTCGGGTTTGTTGTCCCCAGGCCGGGCTCGAACTCCCTTAAGAACAGCGCTCGTCGAGGTGACGGTTTTGCGGGAACAAGATACCAAGGACCGATGGCCCAATTCACTATTGGATGACCGTGCAGTGGGTACAGGGCCCTGTGGGGACTCTTGCTGTCTCGGATCACGGCTGAGATGGCAGGAGATCCTTCCCGTCTTCTGGAATCCAGCATGGCCCGCGAAGGTGGCAATAACCCCGGCTCTGGGCCTGGGACCGCCCCCACGAGGCGGTGGGTCCCCCGCTGCTGCCAGCGCTTTTTGAAAACCCCTGAACATGAAAAGTGGCCTCGTGTGTGCTGGCTGGGGGCTGGTGGCCCACGGGGACAGCATTTCCAGAGACAACAAGGAGCCGGTGGCTCTTTCTTCAACCGCCAAAGAAAAGCCGACCCCAGCGCCACAAAAAGACAGAGCGTGAATTGCTTCTGCAGCGACTGCGTTTCCTTTGAGGGGCTGTCACCAGCACTGGGCGGGAAGAGAACATTTTGTCATGCACGTCAGCGGCCTTTCTGAGGCCTCGGGTGGCCCAGGAGCTGCTCCTCCTGCAAAGGGACGGCTGTCCCGGCACCATGCTCATCCATCAAGCTCGTGAGGAGGGGGCAAATTGCTGTCTTAGAGCAAGGCTCAAAAGCTGACTGCTTGAGCCCGTGTCCAGGAAGGTGTCAGAGGCCTGTCGTCGGGGATGGCCCCCCCAGGAGCCTTTCTGAGGGGGCGGAACGCAGACGGCACTATTGATCACTAAAGAAATTGCAGCGACCACCAGCGACTCTGGTTCTCTGGGGGTCGAGCTGCCTGGGCCCCCCTCCTGCCCCATTGTAGCCAGGGGGCCCGCCCCCTACGACACTTGAAGGCCCGAATCCTTGTTCACTTCAGAGCTGGCCTGAGAACTCCAGCTGGCCCGGCTGCACCTCCGCGCACCCACCTGGCCACCTCCACCTGGTCTGGCACCTTCCTTTCCTCCACGCCTGGGCCAAGAAGGGCTCCTCTTCCTCCCTCAAGTCCCAGAACCTCAGAGGCAGCTCAGCAGAGCCACAGCCAAGCTCTCCCCTGGCATTTGATCTGACATCAATGATGATGGTGATGGTGATGATGGTGATGATGGTGATAGTGATGATGATGATGGAGATGATGACGATGACGATGGTGATGATAATGATGATGATAGTGATGGTGATGATGGTGATGACAATGATGATGATGGTGATGGTGATGATGATGGTGATGATGATGGTGGTGATGACGCTGGTGATAGTGATGATGATGATGATGGAGATGATGACGATGATGATGGTGATGATAATGATGATGATGGTGATGATGATGGTGATGACGATGGTGATGATGACGATGATGGTGATGACGATGATGATGACGATGGTGATGATGATGGTGATGACGATGGTGATGATGATAGTGATGGTGATGATGATGATGATGATCGTGATAGTGATGATGACAATGATGGTGATGATGACGATGGTGATGATGACGATGGTGATGATGATGGTGATGATGATGATGGTGATGATGACGACGGTGATGATGATGATGGTGACGATAGTAAAGGGGGGAGGCAGCGGCTTTGTCCACTCTGACCGGAGCCCTCCGCACACGTCATCTCCTCGAATCCTCATGACCCCCCAGGAGGGAAGCAGCACTGTCTCCCCACTTCACAGATTAGAAAGGGAGAGGGGAGCGAGCTGCCCCACCACAGAGCAAGCAGCAGAGCCAGACCCAGACCCGCTCCAAAGCCTGGCAGCACCCTGGGGAGGTGGCTGCCACAGGAGAGGGGGTGGAAAGGCCTGGGCTTTGGGGTCAGAGCCCCGGGTTAGCGCCTCACCTCCTTTCTCCTGATGAGGAGGGTGGTGATGCACAGGATGTGCTCTGGGTATCGGGAAGAGAGAAGTTGCTGGCCCAGAGAAGGACAGCGTCTGGCCCAGGGTCACACAGCAAGCGAGTCACAGATATAGGTCCTCACCCCCATCTCCTGGCCCGCCCAGACCACGAAACAGTACGGGGCTCGGCATACGGCAGGCGCCCTGTGCAGGAAGAGCACAGGCCCCTGGGCTGACACGCACCCACCCAACACGGTTGAGGAGGTTGAAGAAAAGAAACCGGGCCCAGAGCTGACAAGGCCCTGCCCGAGAGCAGCCCAGCGGGAGAGAGAATCCCTGGACCGTGAGAAGTGAGCTCTTCTTGTGCGTCTACCCAGACGCTGCAGGACTCGGCTGGGCCACAGGACCCTCCCTCAGGACATCTGCCCAGGCCACCCCCACGGCCTGAGCTGAGTGCCGAGGCGGGATCGTGGGAAACTCAGGGAACAGGAGGGCTGTGAATGGGCTGGTGCACAAGGGGATGACTCTCCACATTGTGCAGAGCCTTGAATGCCAGTGCTAGAAAGAGATGATTGGGGAGGCCCTGGGGAGCCATGGCGGGCTTGAGAGCAGGGGCATGGCAAGACCAGAGTGACAGTTTAATGGCCCCCTGCATTCATGCTAAAACCCAGCTCCCTTTGCTGGCACCAAGGTCCCTCCCGACGGGACCCCCACCAAGCCCCAGCCATACTGGTGGCTTCTCTGTTCCTGACCCCACAATCCCGCTCCTCCCACAGGTCAGCTGGCCCCTCTCCTTCCTCACATCCCTGCTCCCCTATCACCTCCCGGGGGAGCCCCTCCTCCAGGCCCAGTCAGCACAGCCCCATCCTCTCCCGCACCGTCACCAGCCTCAGCGCCGAGGGCATCTGGAAGGGGCCCATCTGTGCCTTACTGTCGCCCCACCCACCAAGCGGGAGTCCAGCAGGGCGGCCCCTCCTGTCTTCCGTCCACAGCGGCGAGATGCCTGGGGTGGTCTGGGAGGGACGACTCGGACGTGTGAACTTATCTCACCAACAAGGGCGCGTGGGTGTCTCAGGTGGCACCAGGCTTGGGTGCCCATGGCGCGACGTCCCAGCCCTTTCCTTCCCCCACTTGCTCCTGCTACCACAGCCCTGAGGAGCCAGGGGTCAGGTGTCAGCGGGTCAGGCGTGGTCCAGACAGGCACTGACCGGGCGGGCCGATGGGGCAGGCCCCATCAGGTATGCCGGGCGCTTCGCATCTCTTTCGCCTCGGGCACTCCAACTCCCAGGCGAGGGGCCGAGGCTCGGGGGGGGGGGGGGGGGGGGGACAGTGACCGAGCTTTGACTCAGACACAGCACGGGCTGAGGCCCCTCTCTGTTCGGCCCTTGCGACACCCTGTGCTGTAGCAATGGTGAGGGTTTTGGTGTAAGGTCTGTTTTCCGGACGGTGAGGCTCAGCAGGGGTCTCGGCTCGCCCTCAGCCACCGAGCCGGGATGGCAGGGCCGGGTGCTGGTCCAGCTGACTCCCATGGGCTTCCTCGGCTGGGGCCTGGCTGCTCCAGCTTCTGATTTGTGACCTCGAGCAGGTCCCGAAACCTTCTCCAGCCAGGCGTGTAAGCCGGCAGGTGTTGGTATGAGGTGGGCTCCGGGCTGAGGCTCACGGACTGTGCTTGGCACGGGCCTGGCACCCGGGTGCTCAGTGGAGGTTGACCTCATTGTCATCATTGTCGTCATCACCATCCTCTGACCCACAGGGGAACTCACTCTAAAAAGGGCAGCTCCTTCCAGGGGGAGCAGGAAAGCAAAGCCGAAGTCTTGAGCTACCGCCCACTTGCAGGGACCCCGGCGCTCGTGGGCATCCGGAGCACCCCCGGCCCACCCACCACAGCTGGGGGCCACGCGCCCTTTGAATCAGGGAGAAATGACTCGTCCCTTCGCCCGCCTGCCTCAAGAGCCAGGTACCCACAAAAAAAGGGCTTGGTGGGCGAGAAGAGCCTGCCTTTGCCATCCGATGCCATTAAGGCCAGAATTTCTCATGGGAAAAGTAACGCTTTAGCTGCATAAAGGACGGGGGCGGGGGGAGGGGGGAAGCGCAGTGCGGCCTGGCGGTCCCAGGGGCGACCGACCTGGAGCCGTTTGAAGTCCACCGTTATCTGCCACCGGGGCTGTTTGGCTGCTGCTGGGGCATAAACAGGGTGATTGAAGTGGGCGGCTGTGTCTTTCCGGATGGCAAAAGTCCCCTCGCTAATTGCCACATCAAATGATCGGGAACCCCCCAGTGGAAGCCTTTAAATTACCGTGAACACACACGGCCCCGGCGACCCCCCCCCAGCCCCGCCACCGCCCCCTGCCCGCCGCCCCCGGATTAGGTTACTCGCGGGCGGAGGCACAGGAAGGTCCCCTCGGATTTGTTCTGCTCCGCTGCCAGCCCGCTATGCCAGCCCCCGGCCCAGCCGCAGCCCCCATTGTCTCCGGCCGCCCAGCCAGCACGAGACTCAGCCGGCACAAAGGCCCAGGCCGGGAGGGGACGTCCTCTTCCCGCGGTCACGCCCCGGTGACAGGGTGCCAGCTCCTAGGCCGAGCCCCACGCCGCCCGCAAAGGGGCTGTCAGTCCGGCACCTTCAAAGGGGCCATCACAGCTCTGAAGTGACACCAAAACCCCCCGCACCTCTAGGCTCTTTGCCGTCCCTGACGGGCCGGGAGACTGGACGTCCGGTGGTCAGCACCTTCGCTGTCCTGTTCCACCTTCTGGATGGGCACCCGGCCAGCAGAAGCCTTCACACAGAAACCCGGCTCAACCCCATCAGGGCGCGACTAGGATCATCTCCCCCACTACACAGATGGGGAAACTGAGTCTCAGGGGCGTCGAGTGTCTTGGCCCAGGACATGCTCCCCTCTTCTCTGATTGCTCACCGGCTGGCAGGGGAGGGACCTTTGTCACCCCATGGTGACAGCTAACTCCTGACCTGCTGACATCCACGCAAAGTCAGGGTCGTGTGGCAACCGCTTATGAGGGGTGCCCCCAGCCCCCGACAGCTCGGCTCTTGACGGCCCCCTGTTCTGGGCAGCTCCCTCCTGAGGCCTCTGATTGATTTCCATTTGAGGAGCGCTGACTGCCCCTCGGCTGCCTTCATCCACTCCTGGGGACCCGGTGACAGAAAGCCTGCTTCAGTCCTCCATCCTCAACTCTGACGGGGGGGACGAGATAACCACAGGAACGGGGGAGGAAGGGTCTGGAGCAGAGGACATGCACATAAAGCTGGCTTGCCTAACTGGAAGGAAAGGTGTCTGCCAGGTGAAGGCGGGCGGACAGGATCGCTCTAAACCCGGAAGCCGGCATGTGCAAAGGTCCTGTGGCAGCAGAGGGTGGGCCATAGCTGGAGCCCAGAGAGGAGGAGAGAGAGTGAGGAGCTGAGAAGAGTAGGAGGCAGGGCTGGTTGCAGAGTGCCTGCGGGTCCATCGTGTAGGGGCTTTGGGCTCAGAGTGATGGGATGTTGCCCTGGGGTGGCCGGCCGGATGGGCAATACAGCAGGACCAATGTCCAGAAGGACCACTCTACCCTAGCCATGAGCCCAGCTCCCAGCTTCTCTCAGGAAGTCCGGCCCATGTGGGTGCTGAGCGGCCGCTGTGTGAGAGGAGGGGTGGCCCGCAGGTCGGAGGAGGGGGAGGACAGGCAGGAAGGTCCCCGAGGTCCGGCAGGAGCTGGCCTGGTCAAGTGCTGCAAAGCTAGTTCTCGTCCCCGAGGTCCTGTGTCACTGAGCTGAGCGCAGCTGGTGGCGGGGAGGGACGTGGACCCCAGGCTTCCCTGTGGCCGGGAGACCAGGCAGAGTCGAGTGCACTGTGTCACCGGCTTTGCGGGTCGGGGTGACTGGGCTTTGGACCACCGCGGGCGAGATGGTCAGGCCTGTCCCCGACACACGGTGGACTCTCGGCAGACACGAGCCCATGGGAGCCCTAGGACAGCCCCCGAGCCTTCCCTGAGCCTCGCCCTTTCCTTTACCAAACGAGGGCATGGTTGCAAGTACCACGTAAGGTGTTTACTGGGCAGGAGGCTTGATTTCTCAAACGGAACAGAAGGACTGCAGATAACACCGAAGGAACTGGAGGGGTGCGGGGGCGGGGGCGGGGGACACGGCTGGCGCTGCCCCTCACTCTCCTGTCCCCAACTCCCCGGGGCTCCCCAGCCTGGGGCCAGGGAGAAGGAGACGTTCCCCCGGCTCTGGTCAGCACGGACCTCTGTCTGTGGTCTCGGGTCCTCCCTCTCGGGCTCCACAATGAGGGGAAGGAACTGCCACCAGCTCCTCTGGTCCCACTCCAAGGCGCTGACCACTGCCCGGGACTGCTTGCCTGGACATTCTTCGTGAAAAATAAAACCCACAGCTATTTTCTCTTCTCCAAATGACATCCGCCTGATCTGGTCACCTGTGCTTGCGTTTGGAGAGAATCGGCCCCCCCCCGCCCCCAGCCCCCCCCCCCCGGGGGGAAGGGGGGGGGCCCCTCCCCCCCCCCCCCCCCCCCCCCCCCCACTTCACAGATGAAGAAACTGGGGCTTAAAGAGATGGAGCGACCGGCCCGCAGCCACAGGGGCAGTAAGAAGTGGAGCTGCTGTGGGCACCGGGGCTGCGGGACCCCAGCCTTGCGTGCTCTGAAGCTGCCCCCTGCCCCCGATCCCGGCTCTTCTCGGGCACATCCATCTCCTCTCAGCCTCTGCCGTGTTTGGAAATTTGCAACCAGCAGGAGGCAAGTTCCTCTTTTTGCCACTGACTTGGTGTCGCCTCACCCCCAGGTGCGTGACGGGCAGCTTCAAAGTCACCGCTTCCCGAAGCCAACAGTTCAGCCCCCCACACGGGTGGACATTTCACAGAAATGGAGTCATGCCCAGGGTGGCCGTTCGTGAGTGGCTTCTTTCACCGAGCAGAATGTTTTCGAGGGTCAGCCATGTGGTGGCATGTGTCAGCGCTCCATTCCTTCTCATGGCTGAACAATATTTTACTGTATGGACAGACCACAAATCATCTGTCCATTCCTCTGTTGATGGACACTTGGGCTGTTTCCACCTTTTGGCTGTCGTGAATGGTGCTGCTAAGAACATGGGTGTGCATGCATTTATTTGTTTGAGTCTCTGCTTTAATTATTTTGGGCATCATATACCCAGGGATAGAATTGCTGTGTCCTATGGTAATTCTTTTTTTTTTTTTTTTTTTGAGGCAGATTAGCCCTGAGCTAACTACTGCCAGTCCTCCTCTTTTTTGCTGAGGAAGACTGGCTCTGAGCTAACGTCCGTGTCCATCTTCCTCTACTTTATATGTAGGACGCCTACCACAGCATGGCGTGCCAAGCGGTGCCATGTCCGCACCCAGGATCTGAACCGGTGAGCCCTGGGCCACTGAGAAGCGGAACATGCGCACTTAACCTCTGTGCCATCAGGCCGGCCTCTCATACAGTAATTCTATGTTTAACTTTTTGAGGAACCACCACAGCTTTTTTTTCATAGCCACCAAACTATTTCCTGTTCCCATCTACACTGCACGAGGGTTCCAATTCTCCACATCCTCTCCGACACTTGTTATTGCCCACCTTTCTATGATAGCCAGCCCGGTGGCTGTGCTGTGGCCTCTCCTCGAGGTTTTGATTCGCGTTTCCCTGATGACTGATGGTAGGGAGTCTTTTCTTGCACTTATCAGGCCATGTGGATGTCTTCTTTGGAGAAACGTCCATTCAAGTCCTCCGCACATTTTTTTAAACCAGTTGTTTGTTCTTTTTGTTGCTGACTTGAAGAGTTCTTTATATATTCTGGATACTTCTTAGTAACGTTTTAATAAGGAGCTCGAGTTTTCCTTTTGCAGTGGGTCCCGCCAGGGACCGACAGCCCCGGAGACAGGTGAGGTGCCCGAACTGTGCGATGTCTCCTGCAGGTGGCCTCTGCTGTGCCCGGGCTGGGCTGGGCTGGGCAGGAAAGCAGGAATGGAGTGACCCTCGTCCTGCCCAGCAGCAGTAGGAGCACGGCGGGGACAGCCTCTGGGGGCCTCGGGTTTCTCTCCTGTAATAATGGACATTGTAACGGAATCCACCTTGTGGGGCTGCAGCAAACGAATGACTTCACTAGCATGAAGCTGGCAGCCAAGAGCCCAGCACAGAGTGAGTGCCCCGTAAATGTGAAACGGTTATTGCTACATAAAATCTAAAACATTCAGGACTCCATAATCAAAGGAATGCCCATGAAAACTATTATTTTTGCCTCCCCAAATGTCATAAACTTAAAAAAAAAATCCATTCTTCCCAGGATTCACAAGGTGCCAGGGAAACACTCGTTTGGTGCAATGACATATGTAGAAAATGTGTGGAAGTAAATGCATGACAACCACAGCCCGGGAGGGGGAGGTAGGAGGGACATTCTCCCTCTGTATGTGAAGCTGTATGTGGAGGATGGTCGATTGTGACGCGCGCAGACTTCAAAGCAGGCTAAACAAAGAAGCGGAAAAAGAAAACAGAGCTCAAGCTAATAAGCAAATGGAGGAGATAAATGGAATCATAAATACTCAATTCGTCCAAAGGGAGGCAGAAGAACAGAGGACAAAGAGGAAACCAACAGGACGGTGCAGAGGACAGCCCAACCATCTGATGATCACATTAACTGTGAATGGGCTAAACCCTCCCAAATAAAAGGCAGGGATGGTCCCAGTGGGCTCAAAGTGCAGACCCACCCATATGCTTTCTGCAGGGGATCCACTCTAAAGGTGAAGATGGAGCAGTCAGAAGCACAGGACGGAAATCCAGACGCCATGCTCCATCCATCAGGACCCTTCATGCCACCTGGATCCGAGTCCTTGGGCGTCAAGATGGTCCCGAACCCGTGTGGACATTTTCCTTCCTGGCTCTCTCATCACTTGGAATCTGGCTTTTTGCCTGCTGTAAAAATGGTGCAAAGCGGGAGAATTTTAGGGCGATGAAACTATGCTGTGTGATACAGGATCCGACCTCCTACATTTGGCAAAGCCACTGAACTGTGCAACCCAAGGACTGAACTCTGCTGAAAACCACAGGCTTTAGCTAACAACAATGTATCAATATCGGCTGACGGTTGTAACAAATGTGTCACACTGATGCCAGATGGTATAACAGGAAGAACCGAGGCGCCTGGGAGGGTATATGGAATTCTTGGGCCACCAGCTCAGTTGTGGAGGCCCCGGCCCAGGCCCCAGGCCCGGCATCTTTACAGCCCAGCTTCCCTGGAGGCAGCTGCTGGCTTCTGATTCCCAGCCAAGTTCACCTCGGCTACTCCGCACATTGCAACACTTATCACTTAATAGCGTTAATTATCGCAGCTCCCCCGCCATTTACAAGTAGCTTATGAACGAGCAACTCGTGAGTGCTTTGCTGGGGTGCCTGATAAGAGCTTCCAGAACCTTCCAGCCTTAATTTTGCTTCAGGTCAGCCACATGTCAGTGTCACCATGCCCACGAGCATCAAGGCATGCAGAGGCCCAGACAGACAGGCGCTAAGAGCCGTCTCTGTGAGACATTGTAGGGGACTCTCCAGGCCCCGCTTCACCCTGCCCAGCTCTCCAGCCCCCACCAGACAGGAGGCGAGAGGTTGGGAGCAGAGCTGTGATGCTGTGTGAGGCTGGGCCAGTTACTCAGCCTCTCTGTGCTCAGGTCTGATTTAAAAGATGGCCCCTGGAGCACAGGGTTAATGAGGAGAGGGTGTGATCAGCACACATCTTGAGGACTTACCAGCAATAGATATCCTTTTTCTCGTCAGCTCATGTGCCCTGGTTGGGGGTCGGGGGCAGGGGGGACCTTCTGAGAGAGACCAAGAAATAAGGCCACAGTGTTCCCAGCTGTGTGAGTCAGCTCTGGCCGCCACAACAGACTACAGCAGACCCGGGAGCTGAAGCCACAGAAGTGTACTGTCTCCCGGTCCTGGAGGCTGGACGGCCGAGGTCCAGGTGTGGGCAGGGCTGGTTCCTCCTGAGGCCTCTCTCCTTGCTGTGTAGACGCCATTCCCTCCCTGTGTCCTCACAGGGTTGTCCCTCTGTGCGTGTCTGTGTCCTCATCTCCTCTTCTTATGAGGATCCCAGTCACACTGGATCAGGGCCCACCCTAACCACCCCATTTTACCTTAATCACCTCTGTAAATGCCCAAATACGGTCACATTCTGAGTTCTGGCTCTAGCCTCGGGCCTGCCAGGTCACCAAGTGACCCTGACTGCCCGCATCCAAATCTGCATTCCTTCGGTCCTCACTGGGTTTCTAAAGGTGCGGTGGGCTGGGGACAGCCGAGCAGACCCCGGACGCCAAGAGCCAGCGGGCTGCTTCATATTAATTAGCATCCAGAACCACCCAAGGTGGGAGGCCCATTGGCCATCACGGACAAGCCTGCCCTCTTCCCCGAGCTCACTCTCACTATGACAATTCTGGGACAGGAACCGCTACGGATGTCCAGGGAGCAGACGCTGGGGCTCGGAGCTGGCTCAGGCCTCCACACAGGGGGTTGCACATACGACCCCGTTTCGCAGCCCTGTGGGAGAGGCCCTATTTTGCAGGGCAGACCGTCGAGGCTCAGAGGCTATTCCCTGGGTCACCCACCGGGCTGCTGGCTGGTGGCGAGTGGGTTCCTGGTTCGGGCACGCACTGTCAGTGCAATTGGCCAGGGAGATTCTGGAGGGGAAGGCGGGCTGCTCGGGAGGGCTCCCACAGGACAGGGGTCCCCGCTTGACAGGCTGGCAGGCGCAGGTGCTCTGGGTCGTCGTGTTGCCAGAGGAGACGCCAGGCTCGGAGCCATTGAGTGTGTGTTTTTAAC
Organism: Equus quagga; assembly: GCF_021613505.1. NCBI lineage: Eukaryota > Metazoa > Chordata > Mammalia > Perissodactyla > Equidae > Equus > Equus quagga. The sequence continues at coordinate 3,541,203 of NC_060283.1, read as the reverse complement.
TCCAAACGGCTCAGTGAGCCCGACTCGGTCATTTTGCTCCAACGGCAGGAACCTCTCCATCCCCACAGCTGCATCCTAGCAGCCAGGAGGAGCCTCCGCAGGGCCCCGCTGCTCTCCACCAGGCGACGGAAAGAACTTATTTTAGGAAAACGGGAGGCCACCTACCACTTAGGGAGGAGTCCAGGCTAATTGCAAAGCCGTTCTCAGTTTCTTTATTTAGCTATTTATTAAACTGGCTCGAACTGGAATTAATGGTTGGGCCAGCCGCACGGCTTCTCATGTGCTGGTCCTGGGGGCGGCCGCAGCAATTTCCGTCTGATTAAAGGCTGCGCCGAGCCGCCTCCCCTCTCGGACACACAGCTCGAAGCTGCCGGCTCAGGAATGCATGGCCCGCGGCTCGCAGGCCTGCCTGCTGCTGCCGGAGAGCCCGCTTTTGCTTCAAAATGCACGCCCTGGCCCCCCGCGCCCACCACGGATGCTGTCCAGTCTCTCCGCGGGTGCCGGCCTTGGCCATGCAGCGCCGAGCAAGCCGGGCCAAGTCGGTCCCCAGCACCCCACCACCGGAGTCCTCTCCACCCCAGACGCCGTCTGCATATCACCCCCCTGTTGGCTTTAAGGCACTTTCCTCGCTTTGAAATGGTCTCCTGTAACGATCTGCAGCCCCTCCAGAATGTAGGGCCGGGGCGCCAGGGCCCTCGCTCCCCGTTCACCCCCAGTCTCCAGACGCTAGAGCGTTGCCGGGTACACAGCTGGTGCTCCATGAACAGACACTGAGTACTCACTCCTGCTTGCAAAGACTAGTCCCGGGGTAGCTTGAGGCCTGAAGAGCAGCTCACAGTGGAAATCAAAGATGCTGCTTGGGGCATCGGCCAAGCAGCGAGGCGGTCCGGGCACCAGCCTGGGGCTCCAGTGCGATAACCTCAGACCCTCTCCCACGCTGGGGAGAAACACTCCTGCCCCCCAGGAACCCCGTCAGATGCTGTAACCTGCACATCCAGGCAAGAGTGAGGGCCTGGCCACCTCACACCCACCACGATGGCAAGAATCAAGAAGGTGGACAGCAACAAGTGTGGGGAGGATGGGGGGACAGTGAGACCCTCATGCACTGCTGGCACAAAGGAAGGCACAATGGTGCAGCTGCTATGGAAACAGCCTGAAGGGGCCCCAGATGATGAAATCTAGAGTGACAGTATGGTCCAGCAATTCCACTCCTAGACATGAAAACATAGATCCACACAAAAGCTTGTACCAGAAGGTTCACAGCAGCTTTATTCCACAGAGCCCCAGAGCAGAAACAAGCCAGACGTCCATCAGCCAATGAAAGGATAACCAGAATGTGCTCGATCCACACCGTGGAATATTATACAGCCACAAAAAGGAATGAAGCCCTGACTCGTGTCACAACGTGGATGAACCTTGAGAACTTTCTGCTGAATAAAAGAAGTCAGACACAAAAGGCCACATATTGTATGATTCCATTCACTGGAAATGTCCAGAACAGGCAAATCTACAGACAGAAGGTAGATGAGTGGTTGCCTAGGGCTGAGAGGGATGAGGGAACAAGAGGGAAGCTAGCTAAAGGGTACGGGGTTTCTTTCTGAGATGATGAAAATGTTCTAAAATCGACTTTAGGTGCCAGCCCGGTGGCATAGTGGTTAAATTCTCGTGCTCCACTTTGGCGGCCCAGGGTTCACGGGTTCGGATCCTGGGAGCGGACCTGTGCACCTCTCGTCAAGCCACGCTGTGGCAGGGTCCCACATAGAAAATAGGGGAAGATGGGCACAGATGTTAGCTCAGGGCCAATCTTCCTCAGCAAAAATAAATTAATTAATTAAATTGAATTAAATTAAATTGACATCAGTTCAAGCCTGACTTTAGAACAAGGTTGTGTGTATCTGTGAATACCCTAAAAAACCGCTGAATTGCACACTTTAGATGTGGGAATTGTATGGGAAGTGAGTTAGATCTCATTAAAACTGTGGCCCCAAAACAGAGAGGCTTGTCCAGCCTGTCTGCTCCTGGTACATACCCAAACAAAATGCATACACACGCACCCCAAAAGGCATGTGCTAGAATGTTCTTTGGCAGCTTTAGTTGTTAAAGCCCCGAGCTGGACTCTCTCCAGATGCCCGTGGAGAACTGGATGAGTCAGTAAACTGGTGTCTTTGTCCAGGGGGAGGCTGTCTGACAGTGAGAACGCAGCCCCACGCGCGGACAGACTGGACCCGACCCACGTCGAGAGGAAGCCAGATGCAGGAGCGCAGATGCCAGCCGATTTCCTACTACAGAGCACGAAAGCAGGTCAAAGGACGCACTCCGGTGCATCCTGGGGTGTCAGGACTGTGCCTACCCTTGGGGCGCGGTGCTGGCATGTGGCTGGGGTCTCTTGGGTGCTGGCTGTGCCTTGATCTCCCGAGGGGCATTATTTGAGAAACGTCACTGGGCTGTCATCATAGACCATACGCTTTTCTGTGTATATCACGGGCCAATAAAAGTCTCTACAAGTTAAGGTACAAACCAAGCACGCAGGCCCCAGGGTGGGGCAGGGGTTATGCGGGTTTGGGGGCCACACTCCAGCTTCCCCGGGCCGCCTTTGGTTGGCTACGTTCTTCTCACCTGCACGATGTGGGTGCTGACGGCATCCACCCGAGAGGGTCTGTTCTGAGGACCGAGGGAGCTCCTGCAGGGGACAGGCTGAGCCAGGGAGAGGACAGTACGGGTCCCTCCCCTCCCTCGGACGTCCACGCCCTTATCCCCAGGAACCTGTGAAGTTACCTCAGGTGGCAGAAGCGACTCTGCCGCTGTGATACAGTTAAGGACGAAGTCAAGGGGAGAGGACCCTGGATGATGCGGGTGGGCTCGAGGTCATCTCAGGGTCCTTACGAGAGGGAGGCAGAACAGAGTCGGCGAGGGAGATGTGACTGTGGAAGCAGAGGTCAGAGGGACGAGGCCGCGAGCCAGGGCGTGCAGGTGGCCTCCAGGAGCTGGGAGAGGCAGGAGGACGGATCCTTCCTTGGGGCGTGCGGAAGGGACCCACCCTGCTGCAGCCCTGATCTGCGCCCGGCAAGCGCCCTCAGGACTTCTGACCTCCAGGACTGTAAGGGAATCCGTTCACATCATTTCAAGCCATCAAGTCTGTCGCAGCAGCCACAGGCAACTCCTGCACCGGCCACCTCTCATCCTGCCAATGTCTGACCAGCCCAGAGCGGTGCCCGCACCCATTCTCCTCAGGGGGCCCTCCGGGCGGGCGCTGTGTTAGCTGTGAGGCCCGCCCTCGTGACGTGGGCCGGCTGGCCCCTGGCTCCCCCCCTGGGGGTGGAAGAGGGGCTGGGGAGGCTCCCCAGCTGGAATGTAGAGCTCGGCCACCAACAACAGGCAGGGCCACAGAGTCCTGAGCCGGTTGCAGTGTCCCCTCCTGGGGCCTCGGCTGCCACAGCCCAGAGCGTGTCCCTCTCACCGTGACAGGGAAGGAAAGTCTGGGTCCTCTCTTAAGTGTTCCCACTGGGGCCCCCTCGGCCTCTCGGGGCCAACCACCCGCCAGGGGCTCATCCAGGACACCACCATCCTCGTTCCACCCAACACACATTCGTGGAGGACCCCGCATGCCCTGAGGCTTACTATGGGGCTGGGGACACAGTGGTGAGTAAATACCAACGGGTCTCCCCCCAGGGAGCCCAGAGTTCAGCTGGGAAGACAGATGTTGATGGAATCATGAAATCTGGGCAGATCTGGGAAGATCTACCCAGGGAGGTGATAATTGAGCTGGGGAGGGTGTTCCAGGTAAGACCTTGGAGGGAACAGAGCAGGGGCCTGTGAGCTGGGGGGAGGGGAGACAGGCAAGAAGAGCAGAGGCAGCTAAGATTCAGAGCCCGATAGAAGGCTCTGGAAAACTATAAGCCAGGGGTGGTGTGATCCAGCCTGCTTTTGGAAAGACCACGCTGGCTGCCCTGTGGAGACCGGCTCGGGGCAGAGTAGCTCTGGTGATGGGACAGGGGGCCTCGGTGCATACCCTGGGGGCTGCCCCCCTCCCGCAGGGGGCGGGGCCTGCCATCCCCACCTGGCGGCCACGTCCCAGGTCTGCAACCCTGGCTGCATCCTGGTAGCTGGCTCCAGGGCCGTCCCTCCTGCTGGCCTGTGTGGGGCGGGGGGTGGGGGGGGACCCGCAGAGGGAGGCAGGTCCCGACAGCGGGGCTCCAAAAGGTGCCAACTCTGTATCTTGCAGGGGCCAGGCCCCCCGGGCTGCGGGCTGCACGGCCCACCCTGCCCCATCGTAAACCCGTTCCAACTCCTCCTTCGCCTGTTTGCTGACCTGCATCCAGGTGCAAATTGGGCCCGGCCGGGGACAAAATGGCTTTGATGAGCCAAATGGCGTCTTTCTTGGGAGGAGCACTGGATGGCCCCAGTCGCCCCAGCACGGCCCCCTGAGGAGACCCGGGACCTAGAGGGGCAGGAAGGGTTTCTCTTTATGAGCCTGCCCCACCCCAGGGCAGCTGCCACCGCCACCCGGCCGGCTGGGCATCTTCCAAGAGCCGGGGGGGAGGGCTCGGCCGTCAGCCCCAGCCCCTCACAGGGCACAGAGATTAGGTCTGCCTTCCCTGAGGATGGGGCTTTCCTCAGGCATTCAGAAGGGACAGGCATTCTCCCAGGGACTAAAATGCTTGTTAAAGAAATAACAAAGCGACGACATTGCATCTGAAGGCCTTTTCCAGGGTCTCAAGAGAAACCGGGAGCAGAGGGTGCCGGGTCCTCCCAGGCCCTGCGCCCCCCTCGTCCTCCTGCAGACTCACGGGCAGGTCTGGTGGGCAGGGGCCTGGGGTCCCCGTTCCCGCCGTCAGCACGGACGCTTCCCTGGTTCCGTGGGAGCCACGCTGACCAAGCCCTTTCCTGGGCATCTCCGAGGCGGGTGGGTGAGCAGGGCGGGTCCTGGCCCGTTTCACAGATGGAGAAACTGAGGCCGAGAAGATGGAGGGACCAGGTCCTTCCTCCTCGTCTTCCCGCCAGACGTTGCCCTCTCCTTGTCTCGGGAGATTCTCCTGGACCCCGTGGGCCCTGCAGAAAGGGAGGTGGGTTACTCTGGGAGGTTGTGAGCTGAAGTGAACGCCCCCCCCAGTCCAGGCCCGTCCTCTCTCCCCTTGGCCTCCTACTACAAGCCCCCTTGCCTCCCCCACCATCCATCCCCCAACGGCAGCCGGCGGGCCTTCCAAACTCAGTCTCCCTCGGCCCTTCCTGCCACTCCTCGCTGTCCCGGGCTGCACAGGGACTCGGGTGAGCAGGACAGAGCGCCCGGCCTGGGACTGCCCGCTCTGGGGCAGGGAGGGAGGCAGGCAGGGGCAGAGGGGGCGAAGGGGGGCTGCAGGGACCACCCCCCCGGGGGAGAGCCCAGCCGGCATCGGGGGGAGGAGCAGGCATCGGGGACAGGCTTCTGGGGGGAGGAGTCTCAAGAGTGGGTCTCAGACACGTTCAGTCTGGGCAGCCTCCCTGCTTCCCAGTGGAGGTGTCCAATTGGAGAAAGAGCCTGGTGCTCAGGTGAAGGGTCAGGGGTGAAGACACAAATTGGGGACGCACGGGAGGAGAGGTGGCCCTTCCAGCCTGGGCTGGGGTGGGGGTGATCTCGGGGGTGGCTGGAGAGAGAGAAGAGGCGCGAGGACGGCCCCCTGGGAGCCCCCACATTGAGGGGTTGAGCAATGAGGAAGAGGCAACAAGGGGGACAGAGAAGAACCGGCCAGGGTGGTGGCCTGACGCCCAGACCCCTCACAGCCCCGCCCGACCTGCCTCGGCCCTCACAGGGCTGCCTCGGTCGTCCTTCGGTTCTTGGCCCAGAGACCCCAGCTGCCTTCCTGGAGCCCCGGTCACCGTCTACGGGGTCGCCCCATTTCATGATCTTCCCCGCCTTCGTCCCTTGTTCCTGCCTGTATTCACTCGGTTTCCTCCATCGGAGACTCCCCAAGGCAGGGGTCGCACTGTCACGGGGCCCTCCATGTTGGAATGGTTATCTAAGTTGTGGGTGAAGGGGCCTCTGGGAGAAAAAGAGACACCTGAGCCGCAATGGGAGCCCAGCACATTTGGGTGAAAGGGCCAACTGTGGGGTCCTCAGTGGGGAGTCACCACCAGCTCCCTGTGGGGTCTGCACGGGCACCCGCCGCCCTTCACCCCCTTCCCTGATGGCCTCACCCACACGGAGAGTCTCAGGGTTGGAAAGTGCTCAGGCTCCTGGCCCCTGTGGGGTTCCCGGGGCCCTGACAGGGGCTGGCATTTGCGGTCTGTGGGGATGGCACCTGACCACAGCCTGCTGTGAGGCCTGTGGGGGCAGTGCCCCTGTGAGCTGCCCTGGGCGTCTCCCGTGTGCAGAGGTGGGACCTTGGTCTGGCATCCTGACCGTGCTCGGTGCCCACTGGACACCACAGGAACCCGTCATGCCCTGTCGGTGCCCCTTCTGGGTGTGGGCGCTTTGGGGCCATTCAAACCCACTGTCCCCCTGAGAAGCCGAGAGGCGTGGACCGGCCACATGGCGTTCCTAGACAGACGCCAGCTCCTCGGTCCATGCAGGACAGACGGGAGGAGGGCGCACGCGCTGGGAAAGCATCGACAGGTGCTAAGCCCGGCTGCTGATCTCGTCACCCAACCCCCTCGGGCCGGCCTTCAGGACAGAGAGAACCCAGTGGCCCTGGGAGAAGAGGACAGCTAGTCCACGGCCCACCCAGGGCCACCTCCCAGGCCAGGGCCACCCTGCCCTCGGATTGGACGGGTCACTGGCTCTGGGTTCTGGAAAGTGCCCTGGCCTCACTCTGGTGCTGGTCTGGGGCGTGAGACCCATGACAAGCCCGCTGGCCTCTCAGGCTCCGCGTGGTCAGGGGTGAGGGCCGGCCTCCCCAGCTCACCTCTAAGGCCTCCTCCAGCCCTGCAGCTGCAGATGGCCCCTCTCCTGGCATCAGCCCGGCTCAGCTGCACGTCACCCCACAGCCCTGGGGGGTTTGCCACTGGAAGATCTGCATAGGTCCGTGGGGCTGTGTCAGTCCATGCTGACCTGTGGCTGCTGCCCCCCAGGGGTTGTGCCAGGAAGGCCCTCCCATCTGTCCCTGAGGGCCCCAAACCTGGCAAACGCCTGACCAGGCTGCTCCTGGGGACCGGACAGGGAGAGGAGGGGGCAGCTGCCCACATCTCCCCCGGCCCACACACCCCGAGGCCTCTGGACACAAGGAAGGGCCTGCCCTGGCCACTGGCCCTGCCCTCCCATTCTGACCCCTGTTCCTAGCAATCCTCCTCTCCTGTTCTCGGCCCCCTTCCATTCCAGGCACCTTACCTTCCCACGCTGACCTCAGGCCCCCGTGTGGGATAGCCCAGAGGGGTCTGAGTTCTCCCCCGACTTGAACATTACTTTAGAGATGCTCTGCCCCCACCCCAAGCATGACTGTGAGCAAGAGACCCCCATCGCTGCCTCTGCCCACTGAGCCTCTGCCGGTTGGACCAAAACTCCGGCCTCCTGGGGGGGGGGGGGTTGAACCACCCATCATCAATTCATTCAAAGCTGATTTACTGCATGCCTACTATGCGCCAGGCACAGTTCGAAGTCCTGAGAATGCAGCCGTGAATTAGACAAAGCCCCTGGGCTCCTGGATCAGGCAGGTCCTGAACTCCATGCAGGTCTGTTCAGCTCAACCTGCAGCACCTTAGTGATAACACCACAGTCCCGTTAGTGGGCGCATCCACGTTGCCCGTTTTCACGGTTCAACAAAGGCATCAAGGGTGTGGGCTTTATTGGCTGACCGACTCCACTTCAAATTCAAGCTCCTCACCTGCAAGCTGAGTGACCGATCAAGTTATAAAAATCAGGGCTACAACAGCTAAAAGGAGCAATGCCCTGGTGGGTGCCAGGCACTCAACGTACTACGACCATTTAGCCCTCCTGAGCCCTGTGGGATGGGCACCGTGGTCGCTGTACTGTGGGGAGAAAGAAGTGGGGAGAGTGTGTTGCTCACGGGAGGGTGCTCCCCCCTCCGGGCCTTGGGTCCAGCCCCAACAGCCTGTGACCGAGGGGTATGAGGGTCCTGGGGTGGCTGTCACAAAGTGCCACAGCCTACATGTGTTAAAACAACAGAAATGGATTCTCTCCCAGTTCTGGAGGCCGGAAGTCCAAAATCGAGGTGTCGCAGGGCCACGCTCCCTCCGGAGGCTCCAGGGGAGGGTCCTTCCTGCCTCGTCCGGCTGCTGGGGCTCCAGGCGTCCCTGGGTCGTGGCCGCGGCCCTCTAGTCTCAGCCTCCACGGCCGTGCGGCCTCTCTCTGAGTCTGTGTGTCTCTTCTCGTCCCTGTCTCTCATAAGGACACCCATCACGGGACGTGAGGCCCACCTTGGTGGTCCAAGATGGCCTCAGCCCTGGATACTTATCTTAATTCCAGCTGCAGAGGCCTCTGGGTCCGATAAGATCACATTCTGTGGTTCCAGGTGGACGTGTCTGTGGGGACCCCCGACCAGCCCGGTACAGGGGCCTTCTAAGGTGTGGGGCCCGGAGCAGGGGCGCCTCTCGGCCAGACCTCGGGACAGGGCACCTGTGAGGTCCACCACGGCACACCCCCGTGGCTCCGGGAGCACACTCGCCCAAGCGGGCAGCCCCCAACCAGCCTGCTGTCTGGACAGATGCCCCCGAAGACCCAGCCCGGCATTCCAGCCGCCGTGGGGCGCAGGGCCGGCCCACAGAAACGGTCTGTTTCCATTTCCCCCGGAAGGGCCAGCTCAGAAGGCATGTGGCCCCCAGATCAGCCTGAGCCCCCGAGAAACAGAGGCCGAGAGCTGGCACACACACGGCGAAGGACAGCTGACGGTCTCTGGTCAGGGAGGCTGAAGAAAGGAAACCAAGGGCGTCCCGACCCCTCAGGTGGCCCTGAATGCCCAGCTAAGACCAGACACACAGACACAGGGAGCCAGGGGACCGCACATCACACAGGGGCATCAGGCAGATCAGAGGAAGCACTGGGAGTGTGTGTGGATCAAGGGACAGCACGGCCACGGCCTCCCGGAGGGGACAAGCTCAGTGTCACCATCCCACTCCGGGTGCAGAGGCAAGACTGCAGAATAAGACCCCATCCCCGTCCCCCAGGGCAGCTGAGGAGGTCGGTGGGGGTCGGGACGAGGGGCTGACCGACAGGGCAGGAGTCCTGCTTGGCCAGCACCTGCCGAGACCAGTGACTCCCCACTCTGCAGCTCGGCGTCTGTCTCTGCGAGTTGGAGATGGCGGTCTTATGGGGCGCAGTATGCTGCGGATCTACTGTGTGCCTTGTGTACCCCTGACCGGGCCATCACGAGGACTGCTGAGCAGAGGCACGGTCAGCACAGAGCTGGGCTGAGTATGCACTCAGCGATCTCCTGAGGAGGCTCACACATCCTCTTCCGGAGGCAGGAAGGAAATTCCTGGGCTCCCCAGGAAGGAGTGACTGGTTCGGTTTGGGGGAGGAGGGGAGCAGAGAAGGAATCAGGGATAGCTCTGCCTTCGTGGGCCGTGAATGGGCAGGGAGAGCAGAGGCCTGGCGGCAAGTTCTCCAGGGGACCAGAGCACCTGGGGGTGGCTCCTGCAGGGCTTTGAAGTTCACAGAGGAGTTCGGTAGAAATTTTTATGATGAAAAACAAGATCAGATCAGTATCCTGGAAACAGCCCTGAGAACTACATGAGTGGAGTGCCCCTCATTAAAATGAGCTGGGAGCCCCGAGCTCTGGGTCTGAAGTAGTAAAGGACGACCAGGGAGCCCCTCCAAATGCTCCCAGCCAGAGGCCAGGTCGGGAGGGGCCTGCACTGACCCAGGAGGCATCCTTGGTCTTCGAACCTTAGACCAGTCTTCGCTGCAGCTGCCCCAAATCCGCTCGGCCCAAGAATACACTTGAAAGACCGAGTTGGACCTGGAAACACCAGTTGGGGTCCCTCCTCCTCGTTTTCCAGATATTTCCAGGCTTGGCTGGATGCGAGAGCGCAGAGGCGAGAGGCCATTGCAACAAAAGGGCTTCTCCAGAACCCGGGGTTTTCATTCGGGGCCGCGGGGGTGGCAGCCGGCCCAGCAGCCCCCTCCCGGAAGACGCCCGCGGCCGCCGAGGTCTCTCTTGCCGGCGCTGCCCGCCCGGCTGTCCGTTCTTCAACCAAATGTTTTTGATTTTACAGGAAGGAGAGCAAAGGGCTAATCTGAGTTTAATTTTTGAAGCCAGGCCTTTGATTTAATACTTATTCATTTAAGTAATTAATGCCTCCGAGTCTGGGGTCAGAATGCATCTCGGTTTAACGTGCCTCTCTCCTTACATCCAGAGACGGACCTCACAGCACTGGGAACCTCCAACCATTAATTTATACCAACCGGGACATTCCAAGGGCCCGGAGCAGTCACCAAACACGACTTTGCAGAGTTCTCCACCGTCGAGCATCAAATTCCATTATCGTGCGCTCGCTCCCCTGGGCCCTCCACGCTCGCGCCTCCCTCTCCGGCAAGGATTCTGCCCACGAGCCTGGTCCTCCTGCCAGGCGGGGCCTGGGAGGCTGTGGGCGTAGCATGTTCCGAGCTTGGAGACATTTTCTCAAACTCTGATCTCATTCAATCCACAAGCATTTATTAAGCGCCAACTGTCTGCCAAGCACTAGGTGGATCCTGGAGGGGGTCACTCTGGTCCCGAAGGACATATGTATTTGTAGACATGAGCAGCATCTGACCTGGGTGAGACAGCATCTCGGGGCCGGGCAGCTCTGGGGAAGGTGACCTGAGGGTGAGGACACGAGAAGTGCAGGACAGGAGTGGGTGACAGTGACGAGAGGGCAGAGGCGAGGGGGCCGGTGGGAGGAGGGGCCGAGAGGGCTCGGAAGGGGACAGCGTGGTGCCCAGTGCCAGTTTCACGGCCGTCTGGAGGGGTTTTCATATACAAGTTCCTGGCGGGGGGGCTTTCTTTCTTATTTTTCACAAAGCACGGAATGAGCCCACCCCCGTGATTTCACCACCAGGCTGCTGGCAAGCCCACCTCGTCCTCATCTTCTCAGGATCCTATTTTCATTCCCCTCTCCCCCTGTCAGTCCAGCGTCCTAGAGCCCCTGCTTCCTCAGTCAGCACACAGTGTGGCGGTTACTATCATCGTCGCTCTCGTCTGGCGGGTGGGGAAGCTGAGCTGGGTGCCGCTGACCCTGGACGGGTGCGGGCAGTGCAGGCCCCGGGAGGAGCCCCCTTCCAGGGAGCATCCGGCCTCAGGGCTTGGGGATGGCCCCGCGAGGCCAAAGTCAAAAAGGGACCCAACTGGATTTCAATGCTGTTCAGAAAAGGAGGGATGAGGGGACAGAGCCCGCAGCCCCTTCCTCAAGCGTGGGGGCCGGGACGGTTGGCCAGATCACCCCACAAAAGAGGGGACCCTGCCTGGGCTCCACACATGGAGTTCAGCCACGGACAGCTCTTCTAGTGAGAAGGAATGACTCCTCGGTCATATGATCCATTACGCCCCTCAACGAGGCCGCCGATGAACCCAGTAAAGGGAAGATCGGGGAAGCTGAGTCTGGGCAGAGCTGGGGGCGTGACAGGCCCCTCCGGTCCCTCCAGATGTCCCAGGACGTGCACGGCTGTCCGCGGGACACAGGTCAGGCAGGCAAGGCCTGCTGGCAGGGAAGGCACTTGGTCCCTCAGGGGCACCCAGGGGCTCTGGGGGCAGCTGGGGGAGCCTTGTCCCGCCCCAGAAGCAGGGCTCGCCCTAGGGCTCCTGCAGCAATGAGATGCAGGTGGAGCATCGCCTGATCAAAACTCTCTTCCAGCCAAGGGAGTCACTTATTCTTCTCACCCCGCAAACATCCACTCAGACCTGGGTGGGATGCCAGCTCTCCACTTCCTAGCTGGTGGTTTTGGGCGAGTCACTTAACCTCTCTGAGCCTCCGTTTCCCCATCCTAAGACGGGTTATCACAGAACCTGCTTCAGAGGGCTGTCGAAAGCGTTAAATGAACCTCAGAGACGGCTTCGAACAGGACCTGGCAGGTGGGAGCTCCCCTCGGTGTTCGGCATCTATTGGTTGCGAAGGCACGATGCTCACTAGAGGCCAGGTCCCGTGCCCAGATCTGGGGAGCCTGTTGAATGCTACTCAGGAGTGAACCCCAGGAGCTCAGAGCCTGGTGGGGGAAGATGTCATCACACGAGGCCTGCGCAGCAAGGAGGGCAGCCGGGAGCGGAGGGAGCCCAGAGGAGGCCCCAGCCAACCCGGGCCTCAGGGCGGGCTGCTCCTGGGGTCCTGGCCTTGAGCAGAGTCCTGAAGACTGTCGGCTCCAGCGGGAGGAGGGGAGGGGAGGGAACGGGCAGCCGAGGGAGACAGGTCCCCCTGCTCCCAGTGCACACATGCAGACGCGCACATGCAGAGACACGAGTGCACAGCACACACACCAACTTGCACACACAATACACACATGCACAGGCGTGCATAAGTGAGCATACGCTGTGCATGCAAATGGGCATGCATGTGCACCTGCACACATAAACACACAGGCAGAAATGGACACATGCATGTGCATGACAGGGCCACGCATCATGCATGCAAACACACATGGATGTCTGTGCACACACCTATACTCACACAAAGGCACAATGCACACATGCACAGACACACACAGGAGCAGACACAAGCATACAAATGTGCACACACACACACCTGTACACACACTCACACGGGCACCGGCAGATGTGCACACATAGGTGGAAACACATGTGCAAGCACACAGATGTATGTTTGCACGTACACACACAGAGGTGCACAAACACACGAGTGTACACCATGCATGCAGAGATGCACACGCGTAGGCACACACATGTATGCACACGTGTGCACACGTAACAGGAGGGCATCTCCTGCCCTCTGCAGCAGGATGACAGGATGCCCTTCAGCCCCACAAGCCTGAGAACATCATCGAACGTGGAGAAGGTCCCTGGGGTTGGCGCTCTTAGGTTGCAAACAAACGGAACAAAAAACAAAACCCCCACAAAACAGCGCCATCTTGTGGTGGCAGTGGGACCCGGCAGGAGGCGGGCGGCCTCCTCGTTGCTTTGGGGATGGCTTTTCCCAGGGCCACGCGTCCCAGGTGAGCTGAACTGTAACCCCCAGGCGGGCTGGGGACCCTGGGGCAGACGGTCAGCCCCTCTTTTATTTGAGGGAGGTCAGGAGCTCTGGTCTGGTCTGGAGCCGCGTCCCTCCGCTCCCCCACTGTCCCACGCGGGCTCCTGACAGGTCTGGGGTCCCCTGGGCACTGAGTCCGGCCCTGCTGGGGGTCTTAGGAAGCCTCCTCTCTCTCTGGGCTTCACTTGCCTCGTCCATGAAATGGGACCATTGCACAGATGCTCACCTGTGTCCAGAGCCGTCCCTCCTGCCCTGAGACTTTCCATGAGTAGACCGGACTGCCCACCTCCTTGAGGCCCAAAGCCGGGGCTACCTGGGGGTCTCCACCTGGCCATTTAGAGCTTAGCTGGGAAGTAGCCACCAGGCGCTCCCTCGTTCTTCAGCAGACCACCGGCTTCAGCGTCACCTGGGAGCTGGTGACCAATGCAGGATCTCGGGCCCCACTCAGACATTCTGACCCCAGGGGATCTGAGCAGGACCCCTGGAATACCCTTCACCACCCCCTGCCCTGCGACAGCCTGAGCTCTGGGGCAGGAGCTCTCCTCCCCCACCCCATCTCCAGCCCCAGTCCCAGCCCCCAGCCTGCAGGGACGAGCGCTCGGAACTACTCAGCAAACAAATGACCCAGAAGCCTCAATGGTGGAGAATGTGGCCTGGTGTCCCTCCCCTCATGCCCTTTCACACCACTTGCCTGGCGGAGAGGGGAGAGGGACCCAGGTCTGAGACGGCCGCCTGAGCTGAATCCTGGCTCTATCGCTCCCCAGATGGGTCGCCCTCTCTGTGCCTCAGTGTCCTCCTCTGTAAAGGGGGAACAATACCAGAACTTACGTCATAGAGCTACTGGAAGGATTAAATCTAATCTGTGCAAAGTGTCTACAGTAAGCACTCAATACATGTTCATGCATACAGGCGGCGTTGGCTTTGCACCATCGTTTAACCCCCTCCCCCATTCTAAACGCATTCAACTTCGGGCTCCGACTCCAGAGTTTGGGGAGGGGCCTCTCGGAGAGGACACAAGGAGGAGGCTGGGACCCCTGCAGCCCCTGCGTGGACCTGGCGCGGGACGGCACTGCAACAGGGGACCCTGGTTTCAAAGGCATCGGAGGTGGGGACGGCTTCGCGTATTTCCATAATTCGCTCCGCACCAATTAATCTTTCACTGTCGGTGGGAACGTGAGCCCCGCGGCAGCTGAACTCCCTCCCTGGGAGAAGGTGACATGTTCGGGCTCCGAACGGTTTTCTTTCATCTGGCACGATGTTAATTTCCCCCGAGTCCCCCAGGAAGGAGGTTTTAGAACAAGACGTGAAGCTTGGCGGGGAATCTGACATCTGAAACAGCCATGGCGCGGAGAGCAGGGGGACATGACAATTGCTGCTTGCCAAGTGAGCTCTGACACGAGCCTTGAGACCCTCGGAAAGAAGTTCCCATCTGCTGAGATTGCACCGGTTTCCTGGCCGAAGATACACTGATGGCGCATCGTGCTTTGCCATTGGCAGGTACCCTTTTGGATCTAAGAAGAGAAATAGGGAGATTTCCTTTTGGAAAATCGAGAGTCCTGGGAGGCTTGTGTTCTGGACGGAGTCATCGCTGCTGAAACACCGGCTGGGTGGCCGACAGCAAGAGCCTTTTCCTCCCTGGGCATCTGCGAGACAAGGGCTGTGACATTCCACCTGCCCCAGCCCCCAGCCCCCAGCCCCTGGCTTCTGGCTGAGGTCTCCCCCTTGTCAGAGGATGTGCAAAGCCAGTTTTGTGGGCCTTGGAGCCCTCGAAGCAAACCTCCCCTGCAAAGGTCCCCAAAGGGGACCTGCCCGCCACGGCCCCGCCCCGTGGTCCGCCCCAGGTGGGCCTGGTGGACGCAGAGCCGAGACAAAGTCCTCGCTCAAACTGAAGCTCTGGGGTCCTGGGCAAGCTTGGCTTTGAAAAGCCCTGGGTGTGCCAAGTGTTTGGTGCGGAGAAACTGGGCCAGCCCGGGCAGCTCCATCCTTCCCAGGGGGGCTCTTTGGAGTGAGCCAGAGGGCCAAGGCATGGGGTGTCTGGGGGTTCCAGTGGCCCTCTATGCGCCCCATCGGCCTCCACCCCCAGGTAAACTGCAGCACAATAGAATGGGGTTCGCTCTGCAAGACCAGCCCTCCTGCCCCGGCCCCCCGATCAGACTGCACCCCCGCAGAGGACGGTGGGGCAGCCTTATGGGGTATTCCAGTGGCCATGTTGGAGGCCTTAGCCCCCAGCCCCCACCAGCAGCTCTGAACACACACGCAATCTGGGTAAAACGAGCTCTCCTGCGCCTCACGACAATTTCCCTAATTCAGGGCTTTCCACCCAGACTGCGGCCCCGAGGCCCTCCCACAAATAGAACTTTCCTGATGCGACCTGGACACACAGCAGACGTCTGTCACTCGCAGGTCTAGGGGTGCGCTGAGGTGGGGCGACGCCAGCACAGGTGCTCTGTGCCCCCAACCCAACCCTGTCCATGCAGCCTCACCCTGGCCCCCAGGGGCACCGGCCGCCCCGCTCGCCTGCCAGTGCCCTGCTCCAGGGGGACTCGAGGCCCTTCCTGAGGGCGTCCAGCCCCTCCTGGCACCTGTGCCATCCCCCCCTCAGCCCTAGCAGCCCCGGGCTCCCGGGGTCCCCAGGGAGGCAGCGTGCCTAATTGCCACGGAGAAGTGATTCCAGCTCATTACGCAGCCTAATGAGAGAAAAGCCTGAGAAATAAGACAGAGAACAGGGGACGCCACGGGGGCGAGATCTTCATGTTCCATCTGATTTCCTCTCTCAGGTCGAGAAAATCAGCAGAACGATAGACACACCCGCAACAGACACAAGCGACGGTTATCAAGCACCCACTGTGCGCTGGGCTCTGTGCTAACCACGTCATCCTACAGAACCTTCTGGAACCTTCTCGAGAACCCAAAGAGGCAGGCTCTGTTATTGCCCCTCGTTTATATAAACGGAGGCTCTCAAAGGTTCGAGGGTCTCCCTGAGATTATTTAAGGCCCCCTCGCCAGAATAATAGTGCACGCATTTATTTCTGGTGAAAATCCCCAGAGTGAAGCCCAGCCTCGCTCGCTGCCCGTCCCTGCCTCCTCCCGTCCTGCGGTGCTGGGACGCACTGGGCGCGGGCGAGCCGAGAGGACCCTCCCTGTCCAACAGCATCAGCTCCTTGGCACAGAGTGTCACTCTGTCCCCGAGAGTTCAGGTCGATAACACGCAGAGAGCAATGACATAATAGGGGCCCTGAAGCTGTTCCGTGTGACACAGACCATAAACCAGTCCAGCCAGAACGTGTCTCCCTCATCTCCTGGCCTGGAGCCCACGGCTCCGTGGTGGCTCGGTGCCCACCTCCAGTCCCGTCTCCACCTGGGTCACGGGCCCGGGCGCCCTTTCCAGGAAGGCACGTGGAGGGTGCAGGCAGCAGAGGTTAACATGGGGCACGGCGTCCCCACCCAACAGGACATGGCCTGCCTTTATCTCAGGCACAGTGTTCTTTGGGCAACCGACCCGCATAAACGGGCAGCCATAAACGGTGGCCTTTGTGCATCTGCGATTGCCGTCTCGGGGTGGGGGGTGGCCGATCCCTGACCCAGTTTGTTTGTTTCTCGGGAGTATTTTTATCTTGCACCCGGTTATCTCCAGGCTCAGCGGTTTTCTTTTGAACCCTCTATCTGAGCAGAAGGGAAAAGGGAGGCGCTCGTGTGTCAACTGAACTAAGGCTGGGGTAACTTTCGAGCATTGCTCAGGCCACCGAGGACAGGCTTCCGCCGTGACAAGCCTAGCGCAGCGGGTACACGGCGCCCAGCCCTCAGCGTGCGGGTGTGTGAGCTGACGCGGGGCCCAGCCAGAGGCAAGGTGTCCATCTCGGCGCCCCCTGAGGGTCCGCCTCCCTGAGAGGAAGGTGGTTGGCACCATTGTCTCGCCCAGCGGTGCTGATCCTGGGGCCTGTGGACCCCGACAGGACCCCTGCCTGAGTGCCAGGGCTGACCCAGACATTTCGGAGCTGGGTGCGATCCCACGCCCACATTTCAGGGAAGACCCCCGCTTCCTCCCAGTCCTAAAGTCCTTGACTGAATACTGACTCGGCCATTCCTCCGTGCCTCAGTTTCCACACTGTCAAATGGGGGCTACCAAGAGTAGCTGCTCCATAAGTTGTTTAGAAGATTAAATAAAGTGTCCCCAGGGCTGGGCAAGGGGTGGCAATTATTGTCATTGTTGCTGTCGTTGTTATCGTTAGTTCCAGTAACACAGGCGTCAAACAGGGTCGGGGCGGAAGCAGACAGCTCAGCCCGAGGGGGGACCATGAAGCGCCTGGTTACCGTCCCGAGGCCAGGAGGGAGCCGTCACAGAGCAGGTGCCAACAGGAACTGTGGCCTTGGGTAGAGGGGGTGCCCGCTGCCCCCAGTGCCCAGCAGGAAGGAAGCCAGCCCCTCTCTCCTTCCATGCTGGGATCTGTCACTGGCTGAACCCAGAGGCCAGGACTCCAGTGACCAGTCAGACTCCCGGGGCAGACAAGCAGGTGGGGGACCCGGGTGGCTGGATCTGGGGGGCAGGGGGAGAAGCGCCAGCAGAGTGCTATGGAGGCACGGGGACCCTCCTGTGCCTGGGGGCCGCCCATCTGGCACACCCCCGATTCTGCAGCCCAGGAGGACCCAGGGCCTAGGTCAGGGGAGGCCAGAAGCCAGTAGGGGAAAGGGCCCTGGGTCTGACCTTCTCCTCCCGAAGGCAGGGCGGGCTCCTGCCCAGGGCACGTGCGAGCTGGGTCATCGGCCCCGGGAGGGAGCCAGGATTCCATCGGAGGTCGAAGGCCTCTCCTTGACCTTCCGCACGCAGCAGGGCCGTGTGCACGCTGGCTGAGTCATTATCTCCAGGAGCAGGAATGTGACAGTCAGCAAGGAGCAGGAGCTGCGGCCCGGCCAAGGCAGCCTGACAGCCTCTGGGACCGTCCCCGGAGAAGGTGGCAGAATGCTACACCCCGTCTCCCGGGCACCAGAGCGCGACCACCTCTCAGCCAGGGGCTCCTCCATGGCGTGGAACAGCCGTCAGAAATCAGATTCCAAAATGCTCCTGCTGGAAGCGCCGTTCACCGAACAAGCTCTGCAGGATGGAGAGCTGTCCGTCTGTCGTGCAACCGTTCAGGGCGTGCCGTCAAAGGCGGGAGCAAATCGAATTCTTGAAAATTGTAGAACGATTCTCCCAAGATGGGGCAGCCGTTTCAGAACCGTGCGGATCCGTCTTACAGCTGGGGGCTCTGACGACCATCCCCACCACAGGCTATGGACCTGGTTCCGGGCCCCTCCTCGCAGGGGGCAGCGGTCCTGAGCCTTTCAGGGTCATGGATCCCTTTGAGAATCTGACGAAAGGTACAAAACCTCTACTCAAAACAGGGAGCCAGGGCTGTACACGGACACAGTGTTCTTGCATATAATTTCAAGGGTCCACAGACCTCAGGTTCCGAGCCCATGTCCTGAGCAGGGGCTGGGGTGCGATGGCAGGGCCTCTCGGGGTGTGATCAGACTGACGCCTCAGAGATGAAGGTGGGCCTTACCCAATCAGGTAGAGGCCTGACGAGTGAAAACCCGAGGTTTCCCAGAGAAGAAGGGACTCTGCCTTAAGGCTATAAGGGAGAAATCCTGCCTGAGGCTCCAGCCTGCGGGCCTGCCCCACAGACTGCAGACTTGCCAGCCCCCCAGTCATGTGAGCTGATTCCTTAAAATAAACCTCTCTCTCTCTCTCTGTGTCGTGCTAGGCACAGAGCTCTACTGGTGAACAACACATGTCTGTCCCTGACCCACGGAGCACACCGTCCGGCGGCATCCAGTGGACTTCCTGCCCTCAGTGCCCCTGCACCCACCCAGCCCAGGTCGGGGCATCGCCCCTTCCTCCTGCACCTCCGGCTCATCACCAGCCCGGTCTTACCGCATCTTCCTCTGTGCATGCTCTGGGTTTATGCTGCCCTGCCCGTCACCGGACACAGCCCAGTGTAGAGGGGTGCTGTCAGCATCTGCCGAAGGCGCGAATGACCTCGGGCCTTAGTCAGTTGACCCCTTCGTTAATCAACCGACCCATTAGCAGATGGTACTCTGACGTTTATGACACGCGCCGTAAAGAGCCATGCATTTCTCTGCTTATCTAAAGCAGCAGTGCAGGAATCAGGCAGATACGTTCTGACCGATGATGCAGTCGCCTGTGGGCGGCTTCGTGTCCCGAGGGGGGCACTCGAGGGTCCAGGAGGCCCTGTGGGAGTGGAGGGACCTGAATGGTCAGTCTCTCCAGCATCCCCGTGACTGACGTTTTGGGGGAGTCGGGTGGGGACCGCGCGCTCCGGCGGATGCAGCCGGGTTGGTCCTCCCTCTGCCCACGGCGCAGGCGCACTGCGCTCCGATCTCCACCTGCGTCTTGATTGGTTTCCTTTCATCCCTGCATCCCCGTCGCGTTCCTTCCCTCCCGTAACCACCATCCTAACGGGAGTCATGGACGTCCTTCAGCGGGCACATGTTCTTATTCAATGAACACCGTTGTTTTGACGCAGGAATTTTTGTTAACAGTTTTGTCAGGGTACAGATGACGCACGATCAACTGTGTGTATTTAAATCGCACACGTGGGTGAGTTTTTGCGTGAATGTACCTGCGAAGCCATCCCCACACTCAAGACCATGAGCACATCCATCACCCCGCCAGTCCACTACTGAGCTGCCTTCTGTCACCATGGATTAAGTCGCATCTTCCAGATTTTTATGTAAGTGGACTCATACAGCAGGTGCTCTTTGTCTGGCTTTTCACATTAAGCATATTATTTTAAGACTCATCTACGTTGTTGCGTATTCCAATAGTTCACTCCTTTTTATTGCCAAGTATCATCTGATTAAATGGATATGCCGCCATTAACATATCCATTCACCTGTCCGTGGACACCTGAGTTGCGTCTAGCTTTTAACTATTATAAATGAGCAAATTTTTTTGAACGTACGTTTGTATTTCTCTTAGGCAAATACCTAAGAGCAGAATGCTGACGTATGCTTAACTTTTTAAGGAACTGCCAAATTATTTTCCAAAGTGGTTATATCGTTTTTTATTCTCATCGGCAGCATCTAGGAGCTCCGTTTCCTCCACAACCTCACCAATATTCCTGCGTTTGAAGTTTTGCCACCATTCTGGTCCATGTGTAATAATAACGCATTGTGGTTTTAGTTCGCATTTCCCTAATGCCTCATGATGTTGGCCATCTTTTCACGTGCTCATTTGCCATCCGTGCATCATCTTTGTTGAAGTGTTTTCCCAGATCTTTTGCCCGTTTTTCAAATCAGGTTGTTTGTTTACTTATTTTTGAGAATTAGCCGTTCTTTGTAAACTGTGCATGCAATCCCTTCGTCAGATATATGGTTTGCAAACATTTTTTCCCAGTCTTCAGTTTATCTTTTCATTCTCTTAATGAACGAAAGAACAACGTCTTTGAAAGAGCTGGCATTTCAAATTTTGCTGAAGTTCAATTTACTAATTATTTTCTTTTATGGGTCATGCTTTTGTTGTTGTATTGAAAACACCTTTGCCAACATAAGGTCACAAAGATTTTCTCTTATTTTTTTCCTGGACTCTTATAAGTTTTATATTTAGATCTATGATCCATTCAAATCAATTTTTGTCTACGGTGCAACGTGTGACTTAAGCTCCCTCTTTTTCAGGTGGATGTCCGGTAGCTCTAACACCATTTGTTGAAAGAAACTGTCCTTTCTCCGCTGAACTGATTTCGTACCGTTGTTTAAAATAAGTTGTCAATACATTCGGGTTTAGTTCTGGACTCTGCCTATTCTGTTCCGTTGATGTATTTATCTGTCTTTATGCCCATACAGACTTTTAATTTGGGCTTAATTGGCTCTTCTTTCTCAGTTTCTTAGAGTAGAAGCCCGAGTCATTGATTTGAGACCTTTCTTCTTTTCAAATACAGACAGTCCTCTGGATTTCCCTCCACAGACTGCTTACACAGCATCCCACAAATTTTGGTATGTTTGTCTTCATTTTCATCCCGTCCAAAATACTTTCTAACTTCTTTTAGGATTTCCTCCTGGACACACGCACTACTTAAAAGCGTGATATCTCCTTTACAAATATGTGGGGATTGTCCAGATATCGTTTGTGGTTTTGATTTCTAATTTGATTTCCTTTTGCTCAGAATACATATTTTGTGTGACTTAAATCCTTTTCAAGGTATTGAGACGTGTTTTATGGCTCAGGATATGGCCTGTCTTAGGAAATGTTCCACGTGGACTAGAAAGAATGTTTATTCTGCCTCCTTGGGGGTGGAGTACTGTATAAACGTCACTTACATCGAGTTGGTTGATAGTTTTGTGCGAGTCTTCTTTATCCACCTGTTCTGATACTAATATAGCCACTTCAGCTTTCTTACAATTAGAACGATACACCTTTTCCCACCCTTTTACTTTTAATCTACTTATGGTTTTATAGTTAAAGTGAGTTTCCTGTACACAGTATAGAGTTGAGTTTGGGATTTTTATTCAAGCTGACAATCTCTGCCGTTTAACTCGGGTATTTAGATCATTTACGTTTAATGTGATGACTGATAGAGTTGGGTTTACATCTGCTATCCTGCTACCTATTCTTTGTTCCTTTTTCCTCTTTTTCTGCTTTCTTTTTGATTAACTGAGTACTTTTTATGATTTGGCTTATCTCCTTTGTTGCCTTCTTAGCTATAACTGTTTGTTTTGTCATTCTAGTGGTTGCTTTGCAGTTTATTGTATATTTCTTAAACTTGTCATAATCTACTTTCAAGTGACATTATATTACTTAGTGTGTAGTATGAGAGTCTTAGAATCCTACATTTCCATTCTATTTATCCTCTTTATCCCCCTGTTGGCATATATTTTGCTTATACATATGCTATAAACCCCACACTACGTTGTTATTATTTTTGCTTATGTAATTAATTATCTTTTAAACATATTTAAATAGTAAGAAACAAATCATACATTTTCTCACCTAGTTATCCTCTCTGCTTCTTGTCATTCCTTTCTCTAGATTCAGAATTCTATCTGGTATCACTTTCCTTCTGCCTGAAGAACTTGAACGTTTATTGGAGGTGGGTTTCCTGGTGACCCATTCTTCCAGCGTTTGCATATCTGAAAAAAAGTCTTTATTTCACTTTTGTTTTTGAAAGATATTTTCAGTAGGCAGAGAATTCCAGGTTGACTCACTTTCCTTTCCGTGCTTTAAAGATATTACTGCACCGTCTTCTCACTCCAATCTTTTATGACAAGAACTCTGTCATCCTGATCTTTGTTCCTCTGTACGTAGCATGTCCTTTTTCTCCGTCTACTTTTAAGATGTTCTCTTTATCACTAGTTTTGGCCAATTTGATTATGACGTGCTTTGCTGGAGTTTTCTTCATGTTTCTTATGCTTGGGTTTCAGCAAGCTACTTGGATCTGTGGGTTTCTATTTTTTATCAATTTAGGGAAAGCTTTAGTCATCACTTCTTCAAATTTTTTTCCTCTTGTCTACTTTGGGGATTCCAATTACATATACGTCATACGTGTGCACATTTATATGGCGTATGTCGTTGTCCCATGACTCACTCATGCTTGGTTCTGGCTTTTCTTTTATTCTCTGTTTCATTTTTGATAGTTTCTCCTGTAAGATCTTCACGCTCACTAATCTTTTCTTCTGCAACGTCTCATCCTTTAGCCCCATCGAGTGCGTTAGTCATCATGGACATTGGTCTTTTCATCTCTGGAAGTCTGACTTGAGTGTTTGGGGTAGGCATCCTCTAGAATGGCTCTCGGTCATCCCCCCACCTCCTGTTATCCGCATCCTGTGTAATTCCTTCCCTCTGAGTGGTGTCCTCTTCCAGGGAATAAAATATGGCACAGTGACGGGCGTTCTCTTTCCAGATTTAGGTTACAAAAAGACCCTAATTTCTGCCTTATTCACCTGTTCTTGACTCTCTTTCTCTTGGAGTCATCACCCTGGGGAAATCAAATCGCCATATCGTGAGCTGCCCTGTGGAGAGGCCCATGGGCAAGAAGTCAAGGAACTGATGTCCCCAGCCATCAGCCACCAAGGACCCGACGCCTGCCAACAGCTCCACAGGGGAGCATGGAATTGATCTCCCTGCCATCCGCTTTGACACCACGCCCGCAGGCTTGTGAGTGCCCCCGAGTCAGAGACTCCAGCTAAGCCATGCCCAGACTCCTGCGCATGGAAACTGTGAGACAGTAAACGTTTGAAGCTACTGAGTTTGGGGATAATTTGTTACACAGCAACGGCTGACAAATACAGTCTTTTTTCTATCATCTCTGTCTCTACTTCACATGTTCCATCTTTCCTAGAGCTTTTCAAACAGGTGGAATACAGCCGTCGTAACTGTTTTCATGCCCCGATCTGCTAAATCTAATCTCTGTGTCCATTCTGGGTCCCGTTCATTTTGCTGGCCTTTTTCTTCTCATCATGAGTCATGCTGTCCTTCTTCTTTGCAAGGCTGGCAACTTTGGCTTGGAGAGACCCGACAGTGTGAATTTTATTTGGTTAGTTGCCAGATGTTTTTTTTTTTTATTCCCACAAATATTCGTTCACTTTTGGGATGCAGTCAAATTATTTAGTTGTAGTTACGTTTGATCATGTTGGCTCTTGCTTTTCAAATTTTTAGGTGGAGTGAGAGCAATGTTTAACCTGGGGCAAATCTGACTCGCTAATGTTGCAAAGCCTTTCTGATTTCTCAACCCAAAACTTTACAAACTGTGGGGTTTTCCGGGCTGTCTGGGGAGAACATGCATTATTTCTCGCACGTTCTTTGGGGCGGTTCTTTCCTGAGGCCTGGATAACTCCTTCACATGCATTCTGCCAGTTCTCTGCCGCATACTCGAAGGAGGCCCCCTGCAGAGTCCAGCGTCCTCTCTTCTCCAGCTTTCTGCCCTGCACGTCCAGTCACCCCCGTCTCCCAGAACTCTGAGCTTTGTCTCAGCTCAGGGAGCCCCCCCGCCCTGCACTGAGTCCTGAAAATTCTCGAGGCTCCAAGTGAAGGAAATCACAGAGCTCACTGTCTCTTAGGAATCACTGTCCTTCGTTGCCTGATGTCCTGCATCTCCTACATTTTGTCTGGGTTTCAGACCGGAGGGTGAATCCGGTCCCTGTTACTCCATCTTAGGCAGAGCAGAAGGTTGCACATATACGTTACCTGATGTGAATGAGATTTTGACACAGATTTCACTCAGTTCTTCAGTTTTAATAGAGTGCTATATATATATGTTTTTTTTTATTTTTATTTTTTGCTGAGGAAGATTTGTCTGAGCTAACATCTGCTCCCAATCTTCCTCTTTTTTTTTTTTTTTGCTTGAGGAAGACAGGCCCTGAGCTAACATCTGTGCCAACATTCCTCTATTTCATTTGTGGGTTGCCGCCACAGTATGGCTGATGAGTGGTGTAGGTCTGTGCCCAAGATCTGAACCCGCAAACCTGGGCCACCAAAGTGCAGCGTGCGAACTTAACCACTATGCCACGAGGCCAGCCCCTAAAGGGCTATTTTTTTTTAATGAACTTTTGATTTTGCAGTAATTTTAGGGTTACTGAAGAGCTGTCAAGATAGCACAGAGAGTACCCATATGCCCCTCACCCAGTTTACCCCAGTGCCAATCTCTTACATAATCCTGTAAATATTTGTAAAACCAAGAGATGAACATCGCTACGCTGTGAAAACTAAACTGCAACTTGATTGGCAAATGCTGCGTCTTTAAGGCCCTCCATGTCGAGATGCGCGCCTGCCCCGTTCCGCCTGCTCCCTCTCCAGGGAGGGACACTGGCCGACGCCACCCGGGTCTGGTTTGATCCGCCTAATCAGACAGGCACTCGCCTTCTCACGGAGGGGACGGCCGGGGCAGGAGGCCTAGATCTTTCCTCTTACAGTAACCATTTTCCACTGCTCTTTTCTGGACGGTGTCAATGACCCCCTCAGGCCGGGTCAGCTGGGCCCTGTGCAGTCCACGGTGACAGCCACTTGACCGTGGACCGCTTGACCTGTGACAGGTCCAAATTGGGATGTGCTGTGAGTGTAAGACACCTGCTGGGAGGAGCCCAGACCGGATCTTAAAGACTTAGTATGAAAATATAACTGCAAGTTATCTCGTTGTTTCAATGGTGACTCTATGTCGAAATGATACCATGTTGGAGATACGGATGAAATAGAATCTATTACTAAAATTAACTTCCCCTGCTTCGTTTTACTCTTTTTTAAGGTGGCTGGTAGAAAATTCAATATTGCCTAGGTGGTTCCCACGTTCTTTCTACTGGACAGCTAGCCAATTATTCAGACGAGCCCTGGGAAAAGGTTGAAATGGCCCCTCGCCCCCCTGCATTGAACATCAGCCAACCTCTGCCATCCATCCTGGGTCCTGGCCACCCCCCTCTGGCCGGTGGTGATAACCACGAGAAAGCCAAGGCGGCCACAGGGAGCCGGATGCGAGTCGGGACTGGCTCCCAAGGCGGCTGTGAGAGCAGAGGATGTCCTGAGCGGTTGGTGGGGGTTAGTGACCTGCAGGGCATGTCCCTGGCCGCTACTGAGGTACCTGGAAACCCCTGCTGAGTCAGAGGAGTGAGACATTCCTGGGCAACCTACAAGGAAACTCCTTGCCCGTGGCTGGCTTCCCTGTTTTGACAGTCTGGTTAATAAATCACCTGCCGGGAGGAGCCCAGACCCAGGCGCCACCACATGTGCCCGGGTTGTGGGTGACCCCAGTGCCTGGGGGGGGGGGGGGGGGGCAGGGAGTTTGTACGATGCACTTTAAAATCTGATTAATCCAGAAAAGAACCAAGTAAAAAAGTAGCAATCACTTATACTCCCCACCCAGAATTAGCCACCTTTAACCCATTAGCTTCTTCTAGTCTTTTTAAAAATGTATTGACTTTCCACAAATCATGAAACCAATATGTAGATGTTGTCCTTGAAAAAAAAGAAAGAAGTGGGGCCGATCCGGTGGCATAGTGGTTAAGTTCACGCACTCTACTTCAGCAGCCCGGGGTTCACAGGTTCAGATCCCAGGCACGGACATACACACCGCTCGTCAAGCCACGCTGTGGCAGCGACCCACATAAAGTGGAGGAAGACTGGCACAGATTTAGCTCAGGGCCAATCTTCCTCACCAAAAAAAAAAAAAAAGAAAAGAAAAGAAAGAAAAGAAAAAACTGCATTACAAATCAAACTAAAGTAACTTTTCTTCCCCCTTGACTCCCATTCTGATTCCCTCTCCTTTCCCAGGGAAATCCATTATGCATTCCATGAATCTCTTCATTGTTTAAAAACATCTATTGCCAACTTTCCACATTGTTTGGGCTGGGTGGGGTTTTGTGGTTTTTTTAAAGGCATCATACCACGTGTGTGCTGTTTCTCTAGGAGGAACAGGCCCTGGTGTTCCTCCCTGCGTGGGACAGGGAGACGCCAGCCTCCTCCGGCCCCCTGCCAGCTTTGTGGGGGGCAACACGGCTGCGTCTCCCAACCTGGACCTGAACACCCCCTTGGAGTCCGTGCTACAGGATCTGGGACTTTACCCCTCAAATCTCTTCCCTCCACTTCAGGAAGCAGAAGCTCCAGGGTGTAGCTGCTGGCCTGTCAATAGAAAAACAATAGGGATGAATTTGGTAAATTACAACAATTCACAGAACGGAATACTATGCAACCATCAAAAATGGAGCAGAATCCACCTGAGCAGATGCAGAGACCTCTCGATAGTCCCATGATCCCGCACGGCTGCAGGACCCCGGGAAGGACGTGACACCGTCTGCCATGGCTCCAGGATGGACACACACGGGCCTGCGTGTTCATGGGCGTGGACGTTGTCTGTGCCTTGAACGCTTCTGACAGATGCACAGGAAGCAGTGGACTGAGCTTAACTCTGGAAAACGGGTCTCAGGCCTGGGGGGAGGGGAAGCGAGGGTTTTCCTTTTACGCTTCCTGAGCGTTCATTTTTTTCTAACTGCACAGGAACGGTTTGCTTTTATTTAAGGACAAATAAACGTACCTCTGAAGACGACAGCTGGGCTACAGGCCAAGGAGAAGGGGCTGGATGGGCTGTTTCTAAGGGCTCCGGCTTCACCCAGCGCCCCCGCGGGGGACCCCCATCACCTCCACCGGGTCTGACCCCGACCATTCTCCGCCCGGAGGGCCTGGCCTCCAGCGGTACTGATCCCTCAGGCTCCTCCGGGGGAGCCCTGAGAACTGTGCCCAGGACAGCCCACGGCAGCCGCGAACCAGGTGCTTTCTTCCCCTTAGTGGGGCCCATGGGTGAGGGTGGGGGGTCAGGATGCACCAAGTCAACGCCCCAGCAGGTTCCCAAATGCCGTGGGGCCAGGGGAGCGATCCCAGGGGCACACCGAACCAACGAGCGGCCTCAGGCAAGTCCTGTGTTCTCTCTCTGGCCTCCATTTCCTCCTCTGCCAAAGGGGGCCCTCGCAGGACGTCGGAAAAAGGACAGAGGACTTGCCGCATTGCTCACCATCTCCCCTCGCCACTCGGGGCCGGGCAGCGGCTGCCAGTGTCCTCCCCCCGGGTCGTTTGCTGAAGTCCTCGGTCTGTGTCTCACAGCAGACTTGTCACACAAGGGCCAGGTGGGACTTCCTCTCCCTGGTAACCTCCCTCCCTCTTACCTTGTCCACCTCTTCTTTGGGAAAAAAAATATACAAAGAGGAAAGAATTGCCCAGGGCAGAGACCCTCACAGGGGGTTCACGGGCATCCCCTGGAGCCCACTGGCTCAGAGACCTCTTCTCATCCCCACTTAAGTGGAACCTCTAGGGATGGGACCCAGAAAATCTGCACATCTGCTGCTTAATGAGAGTGGGGGGTGGTGGGGAGGGCGATGGGGGGTTCCCAGGCACATGAGTTTGAGAACCACCCCCAGGCTGTGCTGTGGCTGATGAATCTGGGTCCCACAGGGCCACGACCTTTGCCCAGTGCCACCTGGCCGGCCTTGACCCACGATCATCTCAAACCCGGGGACACCTGTCCCCAAGGGAGGCCCGCAGAGACCAGACACTGAGAACGAGCAGGGTCACACGTTGTTGGAGCTGCAGGACCCAGATGCCCTTAAAGCCACTTCGCGTTTTAATCGAGGAAAACAAAACCCCCAAAACAAGAGGCCCACTGGGCCCTGAGCCCCTCCACCTGGAGAAGCTACCACAAATGTCACCAGCTTTCACGTGGCCTCTTCCCCAGCCCAGCCGCACCCGGGGGCCTCCCGCTGTGGGCCCCACCGTCCCCTCCCCGAGGAAGGGCCGGCTCAGGAAGCCCACGGCTCTGTCCCCTTATCTTCTGCAAGCCCAGCTGGACATCCGCTCCACCCTGGGCCTGGCGCTGGACCACGTTTTCAGGGGACAACACTATTGTCAGCTTATCTGGTTGTAAATGGCCATCTTATCTCCAGCCGCCTCTCACTGCCAGGCACTGGTTTATGCCTTTATGAGAGCAGTTTGCCTTTCTCGGGAAAGCAGGAGCAGTCTCCGGAGGTGCCTGGTGGCGGGGCAGCCGGGCTTTCTTCCTTATAAAGTGGTGGGCCGGGTGCCAGCCCTGGCTCAGCAGCTGCCTGGCCCTGTGGGAGCCCTGCGTGGGGGCAGGGGGCAGGGCGGAGGCCACGAGGGGCAGGGACAACCCAGGGTCACCAGCCCCACAGCAGGGAGCAGAGCCGGGGGAGTGACAGGAAGAGGGGCCTCTGGGAGGGGTGTCCCAGTCCTTCACACCTTTCCTCGTTCCCCCTTTCCATGTCCTGCCTCTCACGCACACCTGGATCTGTCTTGTGTGCGGGGGGCAGGGGCCGGGGCACAGCCCTGGGCCTGGAGGCCGGGGTTGGACCTGTGCTTGGTGCCTCCTGCATCCTCCCAGCCTCAGTTTCCTCCCCTGTAACATGAGCATAAGACCCTTGCATTGCAGGGTGGCTGTGGGGACCCACAGGAGGTGGCAGCATCCAGGGTCCTGGAAACCAGCTGGTGCCGTCAGACCCACGTGCTGTCCTTCATCAAGGGTTCCAGAGGCCTGGAAGTGGGAGGCAGCTGGCAGGGGTCAGGCCGAGCCCCAGGCTGCGTGTTGCATCAGGTGAGAGGTCTCTAACTCCGGTCCCCGGGACTCGTTCATTCAACAAATATTTCTTGAGCATCTACTCTGTGCCCAATGCTGGGGACACAGCAGAGAACGAGACAGACAGCCTTTACACCCCAATGGGAGCAAACAGACAATAAACAGGACAAGTAAGTAGAACGTATGGTTCGTTACGTGGTGATGAGACCTATGGAAACTTCTGGAGGGAATAGGGACAGGCATGTCTGGGGTAGGGATGGAGCCTCAGTTTTCAATGGGGTGGTCAGGGAAGCCCTCACCAGGCAGGTGACACCTGAGCTGAGACCCGAAGGAGTTGAGCAAGGGAGACACGGAGATTCCCAGAAGAGTGGTCCAGACAGTGGTCACACATGTGCAAAGGCCCTGGGGCAGGAGCCTGGTGTGTTCAGAGACTGGCCAGAGGGCTGGAGGCGAGGGATCAGGGAGGGGAGGAGAGGAGATCAAGGATGTAAAGGGTCAGCATGTGGACCCGGCTTTGAGGGCGACGGAGCCTGAGGGATTAGGAGCCCAGGAGAGAGGATGGTCTATGTATTTGTGAAACACTCACTTGCTACTGGGTGACAGTAGACTGAAGAAGTGGGACAGAAGTGGGGAGACCACCGGGAGGGAGGCTCTTGCATCATCCGGGTGAGAGTGGGCGGGGCTGCACGCTGGGTCTCGGGGAGCGCATCCAGGTTAGCTGATGGTGGCGCACCAGGAGCGTGACACGGAGAAAGATGCTCACCGCTGAGGGGACCACCAGCGTTCTAAGCACGCCACGTGGCCTTGACTCACGGATCCTTTCTCCCAAGGAGGTGCAATCAGTCCTACTTTCAGGACGGAGAAACTGAGGCACAAGTGGCCACAGAGCCGAACTCCAATCCAGAGCCCGTGCCCTTAACCACAAGGGCGCCCCTGCTGTGCACAGCGCTTAGGGCAGCCCCTTGAGGGCCCGGGCTCAGCAGATGTTACCTGGCGACGGGATTTGCGTCCACAGCTCACAGTAAGAGGCAGGGGAGTGGCCACAATCCCCAGGAACTCTCCATCCACCTGCGGGGAAGACCCGTCTGGCCGCCCCTCCCAGGGTGAGCCTGTCGGTCCGGGGTCAGCAAACTTTCTGTAAAAGGGCAGGAGGGGGAAGATTTTTCTGCAAGCCACGTGGTCTTGTTGCATCACCTCCATTTCCGCCGGGTAGTGGGAAAGCACCACAGAGAAGGGTCGATGAACCGGCAGCTGGGGGCCAAGGACCTTCATCCATGGACGCTGAAGTTCCCATCATTTTCATGGGTCGTGAAACAGTATTCTCCTGTGGGTTGTTCACCCACTGAAAAATGTAAAAGCCACTCTTTGCTCGTGGGCTGTACGAAAACAGACGGTGGCTGAGCCAGCCCTCATGGCCTAGAGGTTAAAGCTGGCTCGGTATTCGCTTCTTCGGCAGCCCGGGTTCGGTTCCCAAGGGAGGAACCACACCACCCGTCTGTCAGTAGCCTTGTTGTGCAGGGGCTCACGTGGAAAAACTAGAAGGACTTACAACCAGGATGGACAGCCATGCACTGGGGCTTTGGGGAGAGAAAAAAAAAAAAGAAGAAGATTGGCAACCCCTGAGCGAGGTTGTCGCCCAAATTGGGCCATGGTGGAGAAGAAAAAGGCTGGCATTGATTGCCAGGGCTGATGCGTATGACAGCACAGCTGCGGCAGCCCGCAGGGGTCCCCCTGCTCTGTGGCTCCTGCCCGCCGTGTGGCCATGTGGGTGGGCGCGCGCTGGCCTCCAGCCCAGACATACCTAAGGTCATGACCTCCTGCCCCCACTTCTGCCCTCCTTCTCCAGGACCCCCTGAGCCCCTCATTGCTCCAGTCCCTGACAATGACCTCCTGGGGGTGTTCATCCCTTTTAAAACCTTATTGATCACTTACCGCGTGCTGGGTCCACACGGCTTGGCTCACAGCCTTCCCTCGGTGACAGCAAGTGTGGAGCGAGGGGGTTCAACTCGCCGTGTCTGCGAGGGAATGGACACAACGAAAAATGGAAAAATGAGAAGAGAAAGTATTGAAAAGGATTTTTTAAAAATACATGTAACACACACAGAGACACAAACGTTCCTGGACCTGATTTTATCCTGTAATGTTTTTCTTATCCCGGATTTCGTAGGAGGGGTTATAGTGGGGTGAGTTGAATCCTTTCGTCCCCCACAAGATGTGTCCACGTCTTAACCTCCGGGACGAATGTGACTTATTTCAACAAAGGGTTTTGCAGATGTAACTAAGGTAAGGCTCTCGAGATGAGAGCATCCTGGATTCGGGTGGGCCCGAGACCCAGTGATGGGTGTCCCTATAGGAGACAGGAAAAGAGAAGGTGCACACGGACACAGAGGAGGGGGCCGGGCGAAGATGGAGGCAGAGATGGGAGGGACGCGGCCACAAGCCCAGGGACGCCTGGAGCCACCAGAAGCTGGAAGAGGCAGGAAGGACCCTCCCCTGGAGCCTCGGGAGGCAGCGCCGCCCTTTGGCACCTTGACTTCAGACTTCTGGCCTCCAGACCCAGGAGAGGATAATTCCAGTGCTTCTAACCAGGCCGTATGTGGTCACTGGTTATGGCAGCGCCAGGACGCTCCCACGGGGCTCGTGCGCTGTCATCTCCACTTCGGGTCTGGAGCGGGTGGGTGTTACAGGTGAGGGAAATTGAGGTCTGCAGAGTGGATCTTGCAGGGCTTGCACACAGTGCCAAGTCCCCGACCCACAGTGACTCAGGTAGTTGCCACAAAGCCCCGGGAGGCAGGTACTGTCACTGCCCCGTCTAACAGGGGGAAACTGAGGCACAGGACAAGAAGACTTCTGGTCAGGGACAGAGGCGGACTCAGGGGCAGCTGTCCGGGAGCGAGCCTGGACAGGGGAGAGACGTCAGAGGGGATGCCTGGGAGCAGAGAGGTCGGGTGACCCCAAACCTCTTCCAGATGACCCCCAAAAGCAGGCTCTGGGAGTGAGCGGGGGGCCCCCCTCCAGGGCCTCCCCGTGACACCCCTGCAGCAGGCAGCCAGTGCCCACCCACCAGGGGCCCCTTGCTGCCGGCCAGCAGCTGCGGCTTCCAGGATGGGCCTGGGGCTCTCAGATGGCCGCCTCCGCTCTGCCCCCAGCCCCGCAGGGCCTGCCCACCCACCTGCCGTGGATGAAGGGAAGAAACACTTCCTGGAGCAGCCGGGGCCAGCTGGGAGCCGGGGTCGGGGCCCCACACCTGGCCTCCTCGGGGTTAGGGTTAGGGTTAGGGTTAGGGTTAGGGCAGGGCAGTCTGCAAGCCAGAGTGGATCTGAAGGGGGTTTTGAGAGAGTCAGTGCCCAGATTGGCTGCCCCCCCGGCGATGGCGGTGGCCACCCACCGGCCCTCCCTGTCCGAGCGGTCTGGAAGGGCATGGCGAGCCCGTCCTCATCCCCACCCCTCAGTCCCGAGAGTGGGCAGAAGAAAGGCTCACCCTCCATCCCCAGGGGCCACCGGCCAGGGGGTGCAGCGTCCACGACAGACAGCACCCTCTGATGGGGTCTCCTTCCCCTTTCCTGTGCCCCACGGGGGTCCTGTTGTCCCCCACACACCACAGTGCTGAGGGCCCCTCCTTCAGCTCTGGGGCTGAGCGGGGCAGGGCTCTCAGAGGAGACTCAGTTTCCCCTCTGTACACTGGGGGTGAGGATGGCAGCCACCCCACGTGGGGCATACACAGAGTGGGGCTAGCGGGAGGGCCGTCCACTGTGGCCTGGCAGGACACTCAGCGCGGCATGGCAAGGCCGGCAGGACCGTCCTTCTGTCCTCACGCCCACCCCCGCCCCCCATGCCCACCCTCCATCGAGGCGCTAAGAGTCACAATAATGGCGTGATGGTGATGCAGACAGAGCGCAGGTCCCCCGCCCTGGAGTGGGGAGCCAGACGAAGCAGGTCCAGAGGGAACGGGGGTCCACCACCCTGGACAGCACTGCAGAGGTCGGTGGGACAGAAGGTCGCATCTCAAGGAGCAGATGAGCCAGGAGGCCCTGGGGTCTCTCCTTGGGGCCCTCGAATTGGGCAGGAAGACTGAGGTGCCCATGTGAGCCGGGGAGATGCGGGAGGGGACAGGGGGCCGCAGGGACCAGCAGGAAGCAGAGCGCACGGGCTCTCGAGTCCCAGCGGGAAGGCGCCCTCGGCAGTCGCTTTGGCTGTGGTGGGAGGACGCGACCGAGCCGGGGAGACGGGCGGTAAGGCCGCTGTGAAAACCGGGGTGATGCTGGGCCCTGGCCCCGGGGTGGCAGCGAGGATGGTGAGAAGGGGACGTTTTCAAGATTTGGGAGGTCGAGTATGGGGGACGGGATTCATAGAGAAGGTGGGGGAGGCACAGCTTTCCGGACGAACAGAGAGAAGGGGTGGTCGGGGTGTCTCCTGCTGGGCGGGGACCCGGAAGAAGCTGGTTTGGAGGAAGGGTGCCAGGTTCCACTTTGGACGCGCCCAGTTGGGTTCGGGGGAGACACCCAGGCGGAGCCGGCCAGTGGGCAGTTAGATAAGTGGACCGGAGGTGGGGGGGCCCTGCGTGTCCCCCTTCCCGCCATCAGGCCTCCACCTCCCAATCTTCATCGCCTGGCACCTTGAGCCCTGGCCTCTCAGCCCCCCGCCAGCGGCCTGGCTGGGACCCCGTGTGGGGCAGCGTCTGAGCACAGGCCTGTGCCTCGGTCACTCTCCGGGATGCCCAGCACACAGTCGGCGCTCAATACGTGCCTAATGAAGGAGAGCCTCCCCGTGGAGACCCGGCGGACAGCACACTCCTGGGCCAGCTTCTGGCCAGTCCGAGTTGGCCAGGGAGGGGTGTGTGGGGCTCTCGGCCTGGGGTCCACCCGCCCGTGCCTCTGGGCTGGCCCAGAGCCAAGAACAGCTGGTGCCCCTTGTTCCGGGGTCACTGCCCCGAGACCCCAAAACCCGGCTGGCTGCCTGCATGGAGCACCTCTTGTCTGTTGGGTGTCGTGAGTCCAGGTCCAGGACAGACGCTGCACCTGCACGTGGCGTGTTTTGAGGGACTCAGATCACTCCAGGGCCATGGGGAGCCAGTGTGGACTCTAGAGCAGGGTGGTGCCACCCTACAGAGTAGGGGACTGGCTGGAGGGCAGCTCCATGCCTCCTGGGACAGGACACCAAGGCCAGGCGGTCCCAGCGGGGAGGCTGGGGCATTAGAGAAATCTGGAGGGAGGACTCTGCTGTGCCCGGGAGGGACAGTGGCCCCAGGCAGGGCTGGGTGGGGACTGAGCAAGATGGCCCTGAGGAAAGTCTGCGAGCAGAGGGCCCCAGGGGCGGGGAGCTCACTCCCACGCACGGCACATGTAGGACCCCTATCTGCGGCAGCTCCTGGGTTCGCACACTTTGAAGTTGGCCCCAGGGAGGAGGCGACTGTCTCCCTTGGGACAACGTGGCTTCTGTTAGTGAAGACAAGCACCAGGGAGCTGAGGAGGGTCCCGCTGGGCCCCCCTGGGTGCCCCCTGCCTGGTGGGCCCAAGGAGCCGGCGGGCCCAGCGTGATGCCGCAGCCCCCCCCCCACCATCTGGCTCCCAGCTGGGCCCTGGTTCTGCCACCGTTGAGGCCCAAAGTCACACCTTCCACATGAGGCTTTGGGGGAGAGCCAGATCCAGCTTCACGGGCTAGAAAGGGACCCTCTAACTGACCCAGGATGTCCCTAGGGCCTCTGGGACCTCCCCCCGACCTCTTGTTTCCTGCCCGGAGGCAGGCAGAATGGGCTCTCTTGGCCCCATTGTATAGATGAGGAAACTGAGGCTCCGAGAGGTTCTGGATCTGGGTGGGATTTGCCCAAGGCTGGGCTGGAACCCAGATCTCTGAACCCCATTCCAGGGCCCCTTCCAGCGTCCCCCATTGTGTCTGCCCCGACCGGCAGGACTGCCTGTGGGTCCCGAGAGGCTGATGCTGCCGCCTGCCTGCCTCTACCTCCCCGCCAGGCCTGGCTCCTGGTGTTCCGATGTCCACCTGCTATCCAGCCCGGGATGGGGCCGGCCTCCTGACCTTCTCTCACACCCTGGAGGGGTCAGGGGCTGGGTGGGGTTCCAAGGGCTGTCTGCCCCTTGGCAGACAGAACCCGAGGGATGGTGCCACCTGGAGGCCCAGCGGGAAGAAAGCCCCTCACCCTCGGAGAAGCCCCCTAGCCTGGGAGCCGGGAGAGGGGCCACCACCCTCTGAGCCTCCTGTCCCTTTGGCTCAGGGCTAGAGGCTGATGGGGAGGGGACACATGCCCCCTACCCCGTGGTGCTGGCTGCTGAGGCTGCTGGCCCGATTCCGAGGGTCCAGCCACACAGGAGACCTGGACAAGTCTGTGAGCCCGGGAGAAAGCAAGGTGCTGCCCTCTCGCAGGCTGGTCAGCGGTCCCCAGGCAGCCACTGCCCCCTGGAGGGCATCTTGGGAGCCACGGGGTGGCGTCTCCGGTGTGGCTCGGGCTGAGTCTGTGGATCCAGACCGGCCGTCCCCCAGGGGCCATGTCCACGCAGGGAGGCTGCTGGGGTCTCTGTTTCCTGGAGGTGGGGGGTGTCAACTGCTGCCCAAGATACTCCCAAGTGGGCCCCCGAGGGCAGCCCACCTGCCGGGGGGCCTCAAAGAATTGCTCGGGCCTCATGGGGCCCCAAGAGCCCCCCTCTGTGGCAGGGTCCCCCAGGGGTAATGGGGGTCACCCAGCATCCTTCATTCACGGGCGAATAGCATCTGCTCACTGTGCCCAGCACAGGCCAGGTGGGGGGCGGGGGTGGCCAGGAGCAGCCCCCCTGAACCCCACCTCCCTCCAGCCCTGGCAGCCTGGCCCACCTGCACGGGCTGAGTGGGAATCTGGGGGCTGTGCCCCGGGGAACGGCTCAGGTGTGGGAACGTGGGCTGGACTCGCCCCTCCGCTGGCACCGTCGGGGCAGGTGGGGCAGCTCAGACCCAGGCCTGGGCTCCCCCAGGCTCCCCGTCCTTGCATCCAGGACCGGGTGCTGGGAAGGTCTTGCTGGTGGAATAAGCCCTTCAGAGCATCCTTTTAGGGGACAGTAGGACATGAGGAGACACCCACACTGCAGAGAGGGTGGCAGCCCCCACAGCAAGACCAAAGCCCATGTCAGTGTGGTCATCAGCACCCCAGCCCCACCCTCCTGGCTTCCAGAAGCAGACAGCAGCATCCGGGCCAGGCCCAGCTCTGCAGTCTGGCCCTCTGAGGCCCCTCCCTGGGAACAGAAGGGTCTCGAACTGAGAATGGCTGGGCCTGCCAGCTGAGGCCCAGACCCCCTGGGCCGGCACCCAGGAGTCGCCCTGAGCCATCGAGGCATCTCCAGCCGCTGGTCTAAGTCTGGGCAGCTGGCAGCCGTGGAGGTGCTGTGCGCCTCTGAGCAGTGGGTCCTCGGAGGGAAGGGGGGCCCGTAGCAGGAGCAGCACCGCCCGGTTTACAGGGCCCCTCCCGTGGGCTCTCCTCCCAGCCTCGCACCCACCTTGGGTGGGGAGGAGCTTGTTGTGGCTCCATTTTTCAGATGA
The DNA here is from genome assembly GCF_021613505.1 of Equus quagga. Lineage (NCBI taxonomy): Eukaryota > Metazoa > Chordata > Mammalia > Perissodactyla > Equidae > Equus > Equus quagga. Next base: position 3,504,520 of record NC_060283.1, on the reverse strand, counting down.
GGAAACCGAGGCCCAGGAAGGCCAGGCCACTGTTCCAGGCCCTGGCCGGCATCTGCAGGCCGGTGGCAGGGCTCAAGGTCACCTTTCCTGCCAGGTGGGGCCGGGTTTGGAATTTCCTGTCACTCCTCGCCTTTGGGTGATGTCCCCGGCCGGGCGGTGCCAGGCTGGGCGGTCTCTGCAGAGGTTTCACATGCACCCACACCTGGTATTTTTATGCCAGGAGTCGTGGTTAAAGCTCGTGGCCCTGCCGTCTCCTTCCAGGGCCGGGGTCAAGGGATCCTTTATCTGGCGTGATCTTATCTGCGCGTCCTTGATGCTGGAGCTGGCTCCTGGAGGTACCGGAGGCCCAGGTGGGCAATCAAAGGTGTCAGGGATTGGCCCGGAGGGGTGGGGCCTCCCGTCTCTGGACCCACCTCCGTCCCTTTCCCCCAGCACTGCTTCCCTCTGACGCCTGTCCCTCTCGCCCTGTTCGCCACCTGCCTATTCTCCGCAGCCCTGGAGAGTTAGAGAGAGAGCAGGAGCAGAGCGGGGGTGCCCCAGGGCCCCGGGGGAGACAGTTCAGCCCTTGGTTACGCAACGTGGCTTCAAGCTTCCTAGCAGCCAAGGCAAAAGGGAAAGAAGTTGAAGGAAGGTGGAGGTGGCGTAGGAAACTGGTCTGACGGATGCAGCCTACAACCTTCCCCAGAATTTGTTTGATGAATCCTGGCTACCGTCAGCCTTCCTTCCTGGACACGAGTCTTCCTCCTCGAAAAGGATGAGACCCAGCAAGCATCACATTTCACGACGGGCCACGTGCGTACACCCCTGCGTGTTGGCTCTCTCATCCCGTCAGTCAGCAGACACTCACTGAGCGCCTACTGTGTGCCGGGCCCATGCCAGGTGCCAGGGAGACGGCGGTCAGCAAGACGGGCATGGTCTCTACCCTCAGCGACCTAACCATCTTGGAGGAAGATGACAGTAAACAAACAGCACAGAGAAAAACAATTCCGTGTCAGACATTTGAGGCCTCTGGTGCCCGGGGAGCTGAGAAGGAGGCCTTAGCTGCTGGGCCGGCCACGGAGATGGGGTATGAGCAGCTGGAGGCCAGGGCCGAGGGACTCAGGCCAGGAGGAGGGCGGAGGGTGGAGGAGCGAGGAGCTGGCCCTGGGGAGGTGTGGCCAGCAGAGCGACCGAGAGGCAGGGGCGATGGTGGAGGGGCCAGGCTGTCCGTCAGCCCCGCCCTGCAGGCCTCCAGCCAACCACTTGGTCTCTCTGTGCCTCAGTTTCCTCGTCTGGCAGAAATCATGCGCCCCCCCTCCCCAGAGCTGGTGTGGGGAGTCAGTATGGTGCTACAGGCGAGGGGCTTGGCTCGGGGCCCGGGACGTGCCAAGGGCAGAGCAAGTGGGGGCTGAGGTTATTTCTGGGGACACTGGCATCTGACGCTGAGTCTGAAGTCTTGCCCGCTCTGGGCTCTCATTTCTTCCTTTTCTCCCCAAACCTTCAGGCCCACCGCAGGCTCACAGCCTTGTGTCGGGATGGCTTAGGGACCGGACAGCGAGGGTGGCTCCCGGCGAGGCGCGTCTGAGCCCGCTCCGCTCCACGCCCTTGGGAACCCAGGAGCCGTGCGGGGGGCCGAGGGGCTCCAGCTGCGCTCGGAGGCTGCAGAGGGGGCCCGGGAGACATCGGGGTGGCAGAGTCACAAGAGAAGTTCTGCGGGAGCGGAGCTGCGTCCTCACAAGACCCCGCAGGGTCCAGCACGCATCATGCGAGAAGCTGGTTTCAGGGAGCACAGCAGGCAAGTGGCCGGAGAAGGTCAGATCTGAAGAGCAAACTGTATTCTCATTTTGGGAATATCAATACTCTAGGGGGTTTGTGGCACTAAACTTGCTTTTACAGGATCAAAGATCCATCCACCAGCACCGCCCTACCCATATCTAAATGCCCCAGTGAGCGTGCAGCTCTGAGACCTTCTAGACTGCACGGCCACGTCCTGTAGAAGCCCCCACTGGCTGCCCATCTCTTCACCATGGGCTCCAAGGCCCCTGCTCTGGCCCCTGCCCATCTCTCTGTGACCTCACACCTCCTCAGTGGGCCCTCACCCTGTGCCAGCTACAAAGACTTTCTTGCTGTTCCTCAAACATGGCAAGCTACTTCCTGCTGCAGGGCCTTTGCACCTGCTGTTCTGTCTGCCTGGAACGCTTTTCCCCTGGAGCTGGTCCTAGCTTAAATGTCACCCTCTTGCCTCTCAGTCTGTGTGACGCTGCCTCTGCAGTGTCTTTCCACGATGGCAAGGCCGTTCTCTGCTCTATATCCAGGGCCCAGCATGTTGTAAGACTGGATCCATTTTCATTGAACAAAGACACAAGGCACTCGTTATATTTTTATGGCCTCAAATGAAAACAGATTGCAGCCTGCTTCCCAAACTCCTAGACTTTCATCCTGCTCGCCCCTGGCCTCCCCCACGGAGCGGGTGCCATCTCCCAGTCGCCCCCCATTGAGACCAGCTGAACTCCTAGTGACACAAACCCTATTCCCTGATGGAGCCACCGTGTCACCTCCAGCTCTGGGTCTGACGGTGGGAGCCGCGCCGCTCCACCGTCAGCTTAGAACTCTCTGGAAAACCACACTCGCCTCTGGGGGGCAGCATGATGTCGTGGGAAAAAGGCTGGATGCTGGCTTCCGGTGACCTGAGTCTGGAACTGGCTCCTGCCGGTTCACAGGCCGAGAGGCGTTAGTCACGTCGCCTCTGCTCCCAGCCTCAGTGTCCCCTCCAGAAAGGGGGACCGTCATCTTTCGGGCCGGGCAGCTGCACTCGCCAGCCGGGGAGGCAGTGGGCGCACAGGACCGCGACTCTGCACCACGCCAGGTAGAGTCAGACAGCCCGGAGCGTTGATCCGGCCCCTGTGCACCTCGGATGCTGGAGGTGCGTCCCCCAAAAGCTACGGGGAAAACGCAACAGTTAAAATGTAGGAGGAAACATGTCTGTTACTTCCCGCTGGGTGGCTCTTGGCAGGGCTCGGCCAGGAGGAGCCGGGCAGGGTGGTGCGGGAGCTCCCTGGGGGGCCCCGAGCCCTGAACCCCAGGCCCCCAGCCGCCACCCCCACCTCGGGCAGCCAGGCCTCCGAGAAGGAGAGCAGACACCGCCACCTGCTCCCCCGGGTGGGGGGGAGCTGAGGCGACTCCCGCCCGCCCGCACGGCCACCACCTCAAGCCGGCTTTGGGGTCTGGACGGAGCGGGGCTGGAGACCCCCCAGTGGGCACTGAGATGATGGGAGCCCTCAGAATCAATCCCAGCTCTCTCGTTTAGAAGACACCGTGTCACTTTCCAGAACAGGACCCGTCCTCAGTTCCCCTCGCTGCTCCAAGAAGTGGCCACAAATGTACCAGCTTGAAACAGCACAGATTTACCCCCCAGCAGTTCTGGAGGTCACGAGTCCCACTGGGCTGAAATCAAGGCGTGGGTGGGGCTGGTTCCTTCTGGAGGCGCCAGGGCAGAAGCCGTTCCCTTGCCGTTTGTTTCCAGCTTCTGGAGGCGCCCGTGCTCCTTGGCTCGCGGCCCCTCCCTCCACCTGCAAAGCCGGCAGAGACCAGAGAGCGGGACGATGACTCGAAGATGCCACCCTGCCGGATTATCCTTTTCTCTGATTCTGACCCTCCTGCCTCCCTCTGATAAAGACCCTTGTGGTGACATCAGGCCCACCTGGATAATCGGGGGAAATCTCCCCTCTCGGGATCCTCAGCTTCATCCCATCTGCAAAGCCCTTTGTCCGCGTAGGACCACATCTTTGCCGGTTCCGGGCATTGAGATGTGCACGTCGTGGGGGGGGTCCATTTTTTGGCCTGCCACAGACCCTGCACACAGTTGGTGCTCAAGAGACTTCTTATAATACTGAGCACCGACTGCATGCTGGAGCCTTACCCTCCTGGGGACTTTGAGCCTGACTCCAGTTTGGGGGGGCGGGTGTGGAATTCCTGGTCCCCAGGGAAACAGAGGCTCGGGAGGCCGAGGTGACGGCCACAGGCGCACAAGTACTCGGTGGGCCGGGGCTTGTCCCAGGCTTTCTGGGAGCAGCTTCAGGGAATGCCCCCGGCCCCCGTGCAGCGTGTCCCCTACCCCACGAGACGTCCCCCACAAGACGTCCCCCATGAGATGTCCCCACGAGACGTCCACCCAGTGTCTGGATCCCCAGGGCCCTGCACCCCTGGAGTGAACAGCTTAGGGGCAGGGCAGCCCTCTGAAGCCGGCGTTTGGGACGGCCACCCCGTGAGCTTCAGTTTCTCCCCTGCGACATGTGAGGAGTCAGCTGTGGGGTCAGGCGGAGAGGGTGCGGCTCCGGTCTGGATTCTGCGAGCGATTGGCAGAGCCACCAGGACGGGCTGGTGGGCAGGCCGACAGCCCCTGCCTTAGGGGCCGTTGGGGATGAAATGTGCCCGTCCCCTGTCCTGTGTACATCTCACCTCTCTCTCGGGCCCCAAGGGTTTGCAGCAAAGTTGTGCGATGGGAACAATTTTAAATTCTGGACCGTGGGGCGGAGGCCACCCCCACCAGGGGGCAGTGTCTGCTCTCACGGCTGAGTCTCCCCCAGAGGCAGGGCCGCCTGCCCACCAGGGACGGGCAGAGGCCTCTTGGCTCACCAGGAGGGGACAGTGTCAGCCTGCCCGGCCCTTCCCACAGCCTCCCCGGTCCCTACAAACCTAAGGAGCGGCTGCCCAAGATTAGCCTCGCGAAAGGCCCAGTGGATGGTCCTCCCAGCCTGGTCCCTGCGGCGAGGTCCTGCGGGGGCTAAGGCCCTCTGCCCCCTGACCCGCAGCAGCCCCGCGGCCTGGCTTCCTCCCTCTGGAGCCCCATCCCTGACCACGTCCCTGTTTCCCTCCCGCCCGGGCCAATCCCCGCTGGGTGCACATCTGCCTTTGCCCAGAGAGGACTGGGAGACCCCAGTGCCCGGGTGGCACACCCATTCACAGGTGCACACACGCAGAGCACACTAACACACGTGTGTGCACGCAGTCACACATGTACAAACTCATGTGTTCACACATATGCACGGACACACACAGGAACTCACATACACAATACAGATCCACTGACGTGCACACAAGTCCATGAGTACACACATACACCCATGCACACGCTCCCACACAGATCACCCGCACACGCTCACCTGAATACACATGCTCTTGTAGACTCACACCCATTCACACTAACTCACACGCACACACAAGCGCACACTCCCTCATGCCTGCACACACTCTCACACAGCACTCCTCCAACGTTCTGGGGCAGGGTCCTGTCTGCATCATCACCAGCCGCCCTGGGAGTCGCCCCTTCCCGTTGTACACCTGGAGACCCCCTGTCCTGAGCTCCTCCTGGGCTGGGGGAGTCCCCCGTCCTGTGGTGGGTCCTCCCTCAGGGTCCTCTCCTTCCCCAGCTGCTTCCGTGGAGCCTTGTCAGTGCTTCCACTGGGGCCTGGAGTCCAGCAGCGGGCAGGGGCGGGACAGCACAGGGCACCCGAGAGACAAAGCCTGGGAGTTCGGGGTGTGCCCAGGGATTAAAGAGCAGGAGGGTGTGGCAGGAAGTGGGTGTCGCGTCCCCACGCCCGCCGGACATCAGGACCGGGCTTGAGCAATGCTTTCCAGGGAATGGGTGTGTAGAGAGCAGGGTCTTTCTTTCCAAGGGCTCGGTTTGGCTTGACGCCCATGGGGGAAGATTGAGGGTGACTCACGAAGGGCGGCACTGTCACCTGCCCCCAACCCCCAGCCCCGGCCTCCCCTCCGTGTGGTCTCAATGGCTGTCAGCAGCCGCACTCCATTTCTCTGAGCAGCTGAGGGGGTCTTAGGCCAGCTGGTGGCTCAGGGACAGCTCCTGACCCCTCAGAGCTCCCAGAGCTGCACAGCCCCCGGGAAGGGGAGCACCTGGCCCCGAGAAGCAGCAAGTGGGGGACCTGAGAACTGGCTGAGATGTCTCAGGAAGCTGGCTCCAGGAACAGCATCCTTGAGCTGAAACTTGGGACACCAGGAGGGGGACCTGAGGCTGCTGGAAATGGCCTGGGGAAGGCTGGAAGTGGGGAGCTGGTGGCAGAGGGTGGCTCCGGCCCAGCACCTTCTCTGCCAGAGGCCCCTGGGGTCAGCGGGGAGCCCAGGCTGAACCCCACAGGGCTCTGGTGCCCTGAGCCCCCCTGGCCTTGAGCACTGAAGACAGCAGGGGGAAAGCCACAAAGGCGTGGTGCCTGGTGGCCGGGCCCAGCTTCCCCGGGGGGCCCCGTGTGAGCGAGCGTCAGGGAAGCACAGAGGGTCGGGGCTTCGTGCTAAGAGGCATTTTAGCCTCCGTAGATGTTCCGGGCTGAACTGTGTTCTCTCAATTCGTATGCTGAATTCCTGACACTCAGAAAACCTCAGAACGCGACCTTATTTGGAGACGGGGTCTCTGCCCATGCGATTAGTTAAGACGAGGTCACGCTGGAGTCGGGTGGGCCGTGGTCCAACATGACTGGTGTCCTTATAACAAAGGGAAACAGATGGGCGCATGCCCAGGGAGAAGGCCGTCCGAAGATTGGAGTGATGCTGCCACAAGCCAAGAGGGAGGCAGGGACAGACCCCTCCCACGCAACTGCGGGGGGCGTGGCCCTGTCAACACCTTGGTTTCAGACTTGCAGGCTCCTAGAACCATGAGAGGAGAAACCTCTGTGGCTTAAGCCCCTCTACTTGTGGTACTCTGTTCCGGCAGCGCCCAGACACTAACGCAGCAGGTATGGGGAACCCACACTTACTCTGGTTACCCCGGACCTGTGTGACAGCAGGTGGGTGGGGGCAGAAAGGGCTCCGTTCTTTGAACCCCACCTTCCTCTAACAGCTGCAGCAGAATGGAGCGCCTTTCCCAGCTGAGCATAGCTTGGTGGCTGCCCCCCAACTACCCAAGACCCCCTCTTAACTCCCCAAGACTGAGGTCCCATCTCCGGAGCCACAGCCAAGGGGTTCCCTGGGGCATTATTCCTTTGGGCCTGCGAGGTGTCCAGCCCATGGAGACATCCTAGATGACGGTGCTTCCATGGATGGATGGATGGATGGATGGATGGATGGAT